>NC_053027.1:120653070-120668791 GCF_003073215.2 Triticum urartu
TCAACCTCTCCTAACGAACATCGCACTGTCAAGTTCAATTTCCGTTGGTAACCTTCATTCAAGGCAACTTTTCCGACATTGCATCCCACCGGCTTGACCGGACTCATAACGGTAACAGGCTGTAAATGAAAATAAAGAAGCCACACCTTAAATAAATGAATATAGAAAACAAAACAAGAATATGAAGGCAAGTAGAAAAAAATAAAATATTGCACAAGTTAAACTATTGAAACAACATAAGTACCACCCTCGATTGATGCAAACAATGACCAGCCTCCCCTGGCCAGCATAAAAGCCCAAACACAATTAAATCATTGCAAGTACAACTAGTCAGTCACATACAGTACAAAAGACGTACCACTGCAAATTCATCTTCAGAATCAACTTCGATATCATCTTCTTCAGATACAATATCTTCAGCTTCGACACGAGCACTCTTCTTCACACCTTTGTTCACCTTCGCAGGATGAACTTTACGCTTATTATTTTCTTTCAACAAAGAGCGCTCTCGAAGAGGAGGAGAAGAAGGCTTCTTGTTTGTCAAAACCCGTGGACTACGACGAACATGGGAGCCACCAAGTTTGCTTGGACCAATCTTCACAGCAGCACTATCCCCATCAGCTTTTCTATTACCAGGTTGGGAACCAGCTTTCACACGTGGGCTACACCTCCGTGTGCCATCAGGATTTTGATCTGACATCTTCCTCTTCGAAACAACTTTCTTCTCCTTAACTGCATCACGAGTAAACACTTGCGTCAAACGAGTTTGCATCAGGTTTGTCTTCACAGGCATGTCACTTCCATGAGATCCAGCATCAACAGTTGAAAAGGCCGCGTCACCACCTTCATCACCTACGCCATCAGGAGCTTGAGCAACATCCCGGTCACTTCGTTGAACACAGGCAGCCTTTTGACGCCATTCCAACTCCTTTCTCCTTTGGAAATCACACTTCTTCTTTCTTATACTTTCATCCTCGAGCTGTAACTGCATAGGAACATCCTCAGCCTGAGTAACAGGCTCAGTGCCATCGACACTCTGTGACTGAGTAATAGACAACTGCAAGCTACCATCAACATCATCAACGTTAAGAGAATAGATTCCATCATTTATATCCTTGACAACATCAGCAATGTCCTCAGCAGCACCATGGCTGTCAATAACTGCATAAACCAACAAACATAAGCATGCACGTATAAAATCAAAACAAAATCAACATTGCAGAGACAAGATAAATAAAGCGCATATCATCAGACACAAACAAAAGGAACAACTGATGTAGCTAAGCATATTAATGTATTCAAGGCTGATAAAAAAATAGCAAATATAAGGGAAACACCAGCAACATCCGCAAGTTCTTCTAACGGATTTGGTGTCTCAACAATAACATTCACAAGATCTTGAAAGCGTTCTGATTTTCAGAATCAGGAGGCACCGGCACTCCAACATTTGCAACAACATCATAATTAGCAAAAAATTACATAAACAAGCATTTAGTTCAACTATATGAACACTACAAGTGCACCCAATAAAACAATATGAACCCACCACTGACGCAACAAAACTTAAGAATGAAAACTCCTTCAACATCATACCAGTTCATCTCTGACTACTACAACCTATTCAAATGCCAGGACAACAGTTCAAACTACAAAAGGTGATCAGTACTACAACATGTCCGCATGTCACATCAACCGCCAAACCTATAAACACCACACAATCCAGGGCAAATTTAACAGCAATGAAAAAACATACAACTTATAAAGTCGATACGACCACACCTATACAGCCTAAAAACCAGATCTGTTAAAACATCATCGAAATTACAAGGAAAAATCACCTGCATTCAACTTGTCCGGACTGGATGATGTAGCCATTGAGATCTACAGACCTAAAATCTGCCGAACCAGATCTGCAAGACAGATGAACAAAAATTAGGGCTCTGACCTATTTCAGAAAAAGAAGCACGCCATACAAAGCAAAACTCTTAAAAGCAAACACAAAATCCGCCACGGAATCGAATATCATTGTCGCCAACCACTCTTCAAGAGCAAAGGAACCCTAGCGAATCCAGCCTGAAACAGCAAGAGAGCAAGAGCTAAGAAATAGAGGGAAAATCTGTACATAAGAGGACGCAAGGGAAGTCAATCCCACACCAAAAGGAGCAAACAGAGCACCCAGACCTCCACCCCTGGGGTTCAACCCGTCTGCCGACGCTCCCGCGGCGAAACAGGAGAAGCAACTTCTCTGCAAGAAGAGGGGAACGAAGAAGGAATCAATTTGGAGAGGGGAGCGGAACGGAGGAGAGCGGAGGTTAAAAGGTGAGTGGGAGAAAACCGACGGCTAAAGCCCAGAACCGTGGCGAAGCCCACTATCTCTGGGCAGTTACCAAAAATAATAGCAAAAATTAAAAACAATAAAAAAATAAATACAATAAAAAAATTAATATAGAGGGTGAAAAAAAACAACTAAAGTACAAATAATAACTCACAACAGTACAATAAAAATTATCAAAAAGTACAAATGAAATAATAATTCATAACGGTGCTGGTTTTTCACCCAAAAAAATAAAGATAAGATAATGGGGGCAAATACTATGCCCCTCGGTGCATCGCGATGCGCGAGCAAGTCCATACAAGGATGATGCGTCAGTACAACTATGCCCTTCGATGCCATAAGGTGCGGGGGCAAGTCATGTTACGGACTCGCAACCGCATGCGACGCCGCGACACGCCGCGTCGTCGCCTGCCACGGCTCGTTCCTGGCTCGGCCTCGCCGGGATGGGGGAGGGGGGTCCCGACCCCCCTCCCCCTGCCCGGCCTTATGCTAACGCGGCAGTGCGCTCGTTTGACACGCGCAGTGTGGTTATTCTGTTTCCCCCCCCACACGCACCCACACACCCCCTAAAGATAGATAATGGGGGCAAGTCATGTTACGGACTCGCCTCCGCATGCGACGCCGCGGCACGCCGCATCGTCGCCTGCTACGGCTCGTTCCTGGCTCGACCTCGCCGGGATGGGGGAGGGGGGGTCCCGACCCCCCTCCCCCCGGCTCGGCCTTGCGCTAACGCGGCAGTGCGCTCGTTTGACAGGCGCCATGCAGTTATTCTGTTCCCCCACCCACACGCACCCACACACCCCTAAAGATAGATAATGGGGGCAAGTCCATACAAGGAAGATGTGTCAGTACAACTATGCACCGAGGGGCAATGCGGTTATTCTGTTTCTCCCCCACATGCACCCACAACCCCCCTAAATATAGATAATGGGGGCAAGTCATGTTACGGACTCGCCTCCGCAAGCGACGCCGCGACACGCCACGTTGTCGCCTACTACGACTCGTTCCTGGCTCGGCCTCACCGGGAGCTCCCCCCCGTCTCGGCCTCGCGCTAACGCGGCAGTGCGCTCGTTTGACAGGCGTGGTGCGGTTATTCTGTTCCCCCCCACACACGTAGCCAAACAACCCCCTAAAAGTAGATAACGGGGGCAAGTCCATACAAGGAAGATGTGTCAGTACAACAATGCACTGAGGGGCAGTGCGGTTACTCTGTTTCCCCACCCACACGCACCCACACACCCCCTAAAGATAGATAATGGGGGCAAGTCCATACAAGGAAGATGTGTCAGTACAACTATGCACCTAGGGGCAGTTCGGTTATTCTGTTCCCCCCCACACGCACCCACACACCCCTAAGATAGATAATGGGGGCAAGTCATGTTACGGACACGCCTCCGCATGCGACGCCGCGGCAGGCCGCATCGTCGCCTGCTACGGCTCGTTCCTGGCTCAGCCTCGCCGGGATGGGGAAGGGGGGGGGGTCCCGACCCCGTCCCCCGGCTCGGCCTCGCACTAATGCGGCAGTGCGCTCGTTTGACAGGCGTAGTGCGGTTATTCTGCTCCCCCCACACGCACCCACACACCGCTAAAGATAGATAATGAGGGCAAGTCCATACAAGGAAGATGTGTCAGTACAACTATGCACCGAGGGGCAGTGCGGTTATTCTGTTCCCCCCCCCCACACGCACCCACACACCCCTAAAGATAGATAATGGGGGCAAGTCCATACAAGGAAGATGTGTCAGTGCAACTATGCACCGAGGGGCAGTGCGGTTATTTTGTCCCCCCCACACGCACCCACACACCCCTGAGATAGATAATAGGGGCAAGTCATGTTACGGACTCGCCTCCGCATGCAACGCCGCGGCACGCCGCGTCGTCGCCTGCTACGGCTTGTTCTTAGCTCGGCCTCGCCGGGGGGGGAGGGGGGGTCCCGACCCCCCTCCCCCCGGCTCGGCCTCGCGCTAACGCGGCAGTGCGTTCGTTTGACAGGCGCAATGCAGTTATTCTGTTCCCCCCTACACGCACCCACACACCCCTAAGATAGATAATGGGGCAAGTCATGTTACAGACTCGCCTCCGCATGCGACGCCGCGGCACGCCGCGTCGTCGCCTGCTACGGCTCGCTCCTGCCTTGGCCTCCACGGTATGGGGGAGGGGGGGGGTCCCGACCCCCCTCCTCTCGGCTCGGCCTCGTGCTAACGCGGCAGCGCGCTCGTTTGACAGGCGCAGTGCGGTTTATTCTGTTTCCCCCCACACGCACCCACACCCCCCTAAAAGATAGATAATGGGGGCAAGTCCATACGAGGAAGATGTGTCAGTACAACTATGCACCGAGGGGCAGTGCGGTTATTCTGTTTCTCCCCCACATGCACCCACACACCCCTAAGATAGATAATGGGGGCAAGTCATGTTACAGACTCGCCTCCGCATGCGACGCCGCGGCTCGCCACATCGTCGCCTCCAACAACTCGTTCCTGGCTCGGCCTGGCCGGGATGGGGGAGGGGGGTCCCGACCCCCCGTCGGCCTCACGCTAACGCGACACTGCGCTCGTTTGACAGGCATAGTGCGGTTATTCTGTCCCCCCCCACACCCACACCCCCCTAAAAGATAGATAATGGGGGCAAGTCCATGCAAGGAAGATGTGTCAGTACAACTATGCACCGGGGGGCAGTGCGGTTATTCTGTCCCCCCCCACACGCACCCACACCCCCCTAAGATTGATAATGGGGGCATGTCATGTTACGGACTCGCCTCCGCATGCGACGTCGCGGAACACCGCGACGTCGCCTGCTACGGCTCGTTCCTGGCTCGGCCTCGCCGGGATGGGGGAGGGGGGGTCCCCCTCCCCTCTAGCTCGGCCTCGCGCTAACGCGGCAGTGCACTCGTTTGACAGGCGCAGTGTGGTTATTCTGTCCCCCCCCCACATGCACCCACACACCCCCTAAAGATAGATAATGGGGGCAAGTCCATACAAGGAAGATGTGTCAGTACTACTAAGGACCGAGGGGCAGTGCGGTTATTTTGTCCCCCCCCCCCACGCACCCACACACCCCTAAAGACTGATAATGGGGGCAAGTCCATACAAGGAAGATGTGTCGGTACAACTATGCACCGAGGGGCAGTGTGGTTATTCTGTTTCCTCCCCCCCCACACGCACCCACACACCCCTAAGATAGATAACGTGGGCAAGTTATGTTACGGACTCGCCTCCGCATGTGACGCCGCGGCACGCCGCGTCGTCGCCTGCTATGCCTCGTTCCTGGCTTGGCCTCGCCGGGATGGGAGAGGGGGTCCCTCCCCCCCGGCTCGGCCTCGCACTAACGCGGCAGTGCGCTCGTTTGACAGGCGCATTGCTGTTTTCTATTTCCCCCACACACGCACCCACACACCCCTAAGATAGATAATGGGGGGCAAGTCATGTTACGGACTCGCCTCCGCATGCGACACCGCGGCAGGCCGCCTCATCGCCTGCTACGTCTCGTTCCTGGCTCAGCCTCGCCGGGATGGGGGAGGGGGTTCCCCCTCCCCCCGACTCGGCCTCGCGCTAACGCGGCAGTGCGCTCGTTAGACAGGCGCAGTGCAGTTATTCTGTTTCCCCCCACACTCACCCACACACCCCCTAAAAGATAGATAACGGGGGCAAGTCCATACAAGGATGATTTGTCAGTACAACTATGCACCGAGGGGCAGTGCGGTTATTCTGTCCCCCCCACACGCACCCACACACCCCTAAGATAGATAATGGGGGCAAGTCATGTTACGGACTCGCCTCCGCATGCGACGCCGCGGCACGCCGCTTCGTCACCTGCTACGGCTCGTTCCTATCTCGGCCTCGCCGGGATGGGGGACGGGGGGTCACTCCCCCTCCCCCCCTGCTCGGCCTCACGCTAACGCGGCAGTGCGCTCGTTTGACAGGCGCGTTCCTGTTATTCTATTTCCCCCACACACGCACCCAGACACCCCTAAGATAGATAATGGGGGCAAGTCATGTTACGGACTCGCCTCCGCATGCGACGCCGCGGTACGCCGCGTCGTCGCCTGCTACGGCTCGTTCCTGGCTCGGCCTCGCCAGGATGGGGGAGGGGGGTCCCTCCCCCCGGCTCGGCCTCGCGCTAATGCGGCAGTGTGCTCGTTTGACAGGCGCATTGCTGCTATTCTATTCCCCCCACACGCCCACACACCCCTAAGATAGATAATGGCGGCAAGTCATGTTACGGACTCGCCTCTGCATGCGACGCCGCGGCACGCCGCGTCATCGCCTGCTACGACTCGTTCCTGGCTCGGCCTCGCCGGGATGGGGGAGGGGGGTCCCGACCCCCCTCCCCCCTACTCGGCCTCGCGCTAACGCGGTAGTGCGCTCGTTAGACAGGCACATTGTGGTTATCCTATTCCCCCCACACGCACCCACACACCCCCTAAAAGATAGATAATGGGGGCAAGTCCATACAAGGAAGATTTGTGAGTACAACTATGCACCGAGGGGCAGTGCGGTTATTCTATCCGCCCCACACGCACCCACACACCCCTAAGAAAGATAATGGGGGCAAGTCATGTTACGGACTCGCCTCCGCATGCGACGCCGCGGCACGCCGCGTCGTCACCTGCTACGGCTCGTTCCTGTCTCGGCCTCGCCAGGATGGGGAGGGGGGTCACTCCCCCTCCCCCCCTGCTCGGCCTCACGCTAACGCTGCAGTGCGCTCGTTTGACAGGCGCGTTGCTGTTATTCTATTTCTCCCACACACGCACCCACACACCCCTAAGATAGATAATGCGGGCAAGTCATGTTATGGACTCACCTGCGCATGCGACACCGCGGCACGCCGCGTCGTCGCCTGCTACGGCTCGTTCCTGGCTCGGCCTCGTCGGGATGGGGGAGGGGGGGTCCCGACCCCCCTCCCCCCGGCTCGGCCTCGCGCTAACGCGGCAGTGCGTTCGTTAGACAGGCGCAGTGCGGTTATTCTGTTCCTCCCACACGCACCCACACGCCCCTAAGATAGATAATGGGGGCAAGTCCACACAAGGAAGATGTGTCAGTACAACTATGCACCGAGGGGCAGTACAAAACTTAAGAATGAAAACTCTTTCAACATCGTACCAGTTCTTCTCTGACTACTACAACCTATTCAAATGCCAGGACAACTTTTCAAACTACAGAAGGTGATCAGTAATACAACATGTCCACAGGTCACATCAACAGCCAAACCTATAAACACCAGATAATCCAGGGCAAATTTGATAGCTATAAAAAAACATACAACTTATAAAGTCGATACAACCACACCTATACAGCCGAAAAACCAGATCTGTTAAAACATCATCCAAATTACAAGGAAAAATCACCTGCATTCAACTTGTCCGGACTGGATGATGTACGCATTGAGATCTACAGACCTAAAATCTGCCGAACCAGATCCGCAAGACACATGAACAAAAATGAGGGCTCTGACCTATTTCAGAAAAAGAAGCACGCCATACAAAGCAAAATTCTTACAAGCAAACACAAAATCCGCCACGGAATCGAATATCATTGTCGCCAACCACACTTCAAGAGCAAAGGAACCCTAGCGAATCCAGCCTGAAATAGCAAGAGAGCAAGAGCTAAGAAATAGAGGGAAAATCTGTACATAAGAGGACGCAAGGGAAGTCAATCCCACACCAAAAGGAGCAAACAGAGCACCCAGACCTCCACCCCTGCGGTTCAACCCACCGACCGACGCTCCCGCGGCGAAACAGGAGAAGCAACTTCTCTGCAAGAAGAGGGGAACAAAGAAGGAATCGATTTGGAGAGGGGAGCGGAGCGGAACGGGGGAGATCGGAGGTTAAAAGGTGAGTGGGAGAAAACCGACGGCTAAAGCCCAGAACCGTGGCGAAGCCCACTATCTTTGGGCAGTTACCAAAAATAATAGCAAAAATTAAAAACAATAAAAAAATAAATACAATAAAAAAATTAATATAGAGGGAGAAAACAAACAACTAAAGTACAAATAATAACTCACAACAGTACAATAAAAATTATCAAAAAGTACAAATGAAATAATAATTCATAACAGTGCTGGTTTTTCACCCAAAAAAATAAAGATAAGATAACGTGGGAAAATACTATGCCCCTTGGTGCAATGCGATGCGCGAGCAAGTCCATACAAGGATGATGCGTCACTACAACTATGCCCTTCGGTGCGATACAGTGCGGGGCAAGTCATGTTATGGACTCGCCTCTGCATGCGACGCCGCGACACGCCGCATCGTCGCCTGCTACGACTCGTTCCTGGCTCGGCCTCGCGGGGATGGGGGAGGGGTGGTCCCGACCCCCCAGCTCGGCCTTGCGCTAATGCAGTAGTGCGCTCGTTTGACAGGCGCAGTGCAGTCATTCTGTTTCCCCCCACACGCACCCACACACCCCCTAAAGATAGATAATGGGGGAAAGTCATGTTACGGACTCGCTTCCGCATGCGACGCCACGGCACGCCGCGTCGTCGCCTGCTATGGCTCGTTCCTGGCTCGGCCTTGCCGGGATTAGGGAGGGGGGGTCCCTCCCCCCTCCCCCTCGGCTCGGCCTCGCGCTAACGTGGCAGTGCGCTCGTTTGACAGGCGCATTGCTGTTATTCTATTTCCCCCACACACGCACCCACACACCCCAAAGATAGATAATGGGGGCAAGTCATGTTACGGACTCGCCTTCGGATGCGACGCCGCGGCACGCCGCGTCGTCGCCTGCTACGGCTCGTTCCTGGCTCGGCCTCACGCTAACACGGCAGTGCGCTCGTTAGACAGGCGCAGTGCGGTTATTCTGTTTCCCCCCACACGCACCCACACACCCCTAAGATAGATAATGGGGGCAAGTCCATACAAGGAAGATGTGTCAGTACAACTATGCACCGAGGGGCAGTACAAAACTTAAGAATGAAAACTCTTTCAACATCATACCAGTTCTTCTCTGACTACTACAACCTATTCAAATGCCAGGACAACAGTTCAAACTACAGAAGGTGATCAGTACTACAACATGTCCGCAGTTCACATCAACCGCCAAACCTATAAACACCACACAATCCAGGGAAAATTTAACAGCTATGAAAAAACATACAACTTATAAAGTCGATACGACCACACCTATACAGCCTAAAAACTAGATCCGTTAAAACATCATCCAAATTACAAGGAAAAATCACATGCATTCAACTTGTCCCGACTGGATGATGTACCCATTGAGATCTACAGACCTAAAATCTGCCGAAACAGATCTGCAAGACACATGAACAAAAATTAGGGCTCTGACCTATTTCAGAAAAAGAAGCACGCCATACAAAGCAAAACTCTTACAAGCAAACAAAAAATCTGCCATGGAATCGAATATCATTGTCGCCAACCACTCTTCAAGAGCAAAGGAACCCTAGCGAATCCAGCCTGAAATAGCAAGAGAGCAAGAGCTAAGAAATGGAGGGAAAATCAGTACATAAGTGGACGCAAGGGAAGTCAATCCCACACCAAAAGGAAGAAACAGAGCACCCTGACCTCCACCCCTGGGGTTCAACCCGCCGGCCGACGCTCCTGCTGCAAAACAGGAGAAGCAACTTCTCTGCAAGAAGAGGGGAACGAAGAAGGAATCACTTTGGAGAGGGGAGAGGAGCGGAACGGGGGAGAGCGGAGGTTAAAAGGTGAGTGGGAGAAAACCGATGGCTAAAGCCCAGAACCGTGGCGGAGCCCACTATCTTTGGGCAGTTACCAAAAATAATAGCAAAAATTAAAAACAACAAAAAAATAAATACAATAAAAAAAATTAATATAGAGGGAGAAAACAAACAACTAAAGTACAAATAATAACTCACAACAGTATAATAAAAATTATAAAAAAGTTCAAATGAAATAATAATTCATAACGGTGCTGGTTTTTCACCCAAAAAATAAAGATAAGATAACGGGGGCAAATACTATGCCCCTCGGTGCAATGCGATGCGTGAGCAAGTCCATACAAGGATGATGCGTCAGTACAACTATGCCCTTCGGTGCGATACGGTGCGGGGGAAAGTCATGTTACGGACTCGCCTCCGCATGCGACGCCGCGTCGTCGCCTGCTACGGCTCATTCCTGGCTCGGCCTCGCCGGGATGGGGGAGGGGGGGGGAGGTCCCGACCCCCCTCCCCCTGGCTCGGCCTCGCGGTAACGCGGCAGTGCGCTCGTTTGACAGGCGCAGTGCGGTTATTCTGTTTCCCCCCACACGGACCCACACACCCCCTAAAGATAGATAATGGGGGCAAGTCATGTTACGGACTCGCCTCCGCATGCGACGCCGCGGCACGCCGCGGCGTCGCCTGCTACGGCTCGTTCCTGGCTCGGCCTCGCCGGGATGGGGGAGGGGGGTCTTGAGCCCCCTCCCCCCGGCTCGGCCTCGCGCTAACACGGTAGTGCGCTCGTTTGACAGGCGCAGTGCGGTTATTCTGTTTCCCCCCACACGCACCCACCCACCCCCTAAAAGATAGATAATGGGGGCAAGTCCATAAAAGGAAGATGTGTCAGTACAACTATGCACCAAGGGGCAGTGCAGTTATTCTGTCCCCCCCACACGCACCCACACACCCCTAAGATAGATAATGGGGGCAAGTCATGTTACGGACTAGCCTCCGCATGCGACGCCCCGGCACGCCGCGTCGTCGCCTGCTACGGCTCGTTCCTGGCTCATCCTCGCCGGGATGGAGGAGGGGGGGGGGGTCCCGACCCCCCCCCCCCGGCTCGGCCTCGCGCTAACACAACAGTGCGCTCGTTTGACAGGCGCAGTGCGGTTATTCTGTTTCCGCCCCCCACACGCACCCACACACCCCCTAAAGATAGATAATGGGGGCAAGTCCATACAAGGAAGATGTGTCAGTACAACTATGCATCGAGTGGCAGTGCGGTTATTCTCTCCCCCCAACACGCACCCACACACCCCTAAGATAGATAATGGGGGCAAGTCATGTTACGGACTCGCTTCCGCATGCGACGCCGTGGCACGCCGCGTCGTCGCCTGCTATGGCTCGTTCCTGGCTCGGCCTCGCTGGGATGGGGGAGGGGGGGTCCCCCCCGGCTCGGCCTCGCGCTAACACGGCAGTGCGCTCGTTTGATAGGCACATTGCGGTTATTCTGTTTCCCCCCCACACGCACCCACACACCCCTAAGATAGATAATGGGGGCAAGTCATGTTACGGACTCGCCTCTGCATGCGACGTCGCGGCACTCCGCGTCGTCGCCTGCTACGGCTCGTTCCTGGCTCGGCCTCGCCGGGATCCGGGAGGGGTGGGTCCCTCGCCCCCTCCCCCCGGCTCGGCCTCGCGCTAATGCGGTAGTGCGCTCGTTTGACAGGCGCAGTGCGGTTATTCTGTTTCCCCCCACATGCACCCACACACCCCCTAAAAGATAGATAATGGGGGCAAGTCCATACAAGGAAGATGTGTCAGTACAACTATGCACCGAGGGGCAGTGCGGTTATTCTGGTTTCCCCCCACACGCACCCACAAACCCCTAAGATAGATAATGGGGGCAAGTCATGTTACGGACTCGCCTCCGCATGCGACGCCGCGGCACGCCGCGTCGTCGCCTGCTATGGCTCGTTCCTGACTCGGCCTCGCCGGGATGGGGGAGGGGGGTCCCGACCCCCCTCCCCCCCGACTCGGCCTCGAGCTAACGCGGTAGTGCGCTCGTTTGACAGGCGCAGTGCGGTTATTCTGTCCCCCCACACGCACCCACACACCCCTAAGATAGATAATGGGGGCAAGTCCATACGAGGAAGATGTGTCAGTACAACTATGCACCGAGGGGCAGTGCGGTTATTCTGTTTCCCCCCCACACGCACCCACACACCCCTAAGATAGATAATGGGGGCAAGTCATGTTACGGACTCGCCTCCGCATGCGACGCCGCGGCACGCCGCGTCGTCGCCTGCTATGGCTCGTTCCTGGCTCGGCCTCGCCGGGATGAGGGGGGGTCCCGACCTCCCCCCGGCTCGGCCTCGCGCTAACGCGGCAGTGCGCTCATTTGACAGGCGCAGTGCGGTTATTCTGTCCCCCCCCCACACCTAAAGATAGATAATGGGGGCAAGTCCATACAAGGAAGATGTGTCAGTACAACTATGCACCGAGGGGCAGTGCGGTTATTCTGTCCCCCCCCATGCACCCACACACCCCTAAGATAGATAATGGGGGCAAGTCATGTTATTGACTCGCCTCCGCATGCGACGCCGTGGCACGCCGCGTCGTCGCCTGCTATGGCTCGTTCCTGGATCGGCCTCGCCAGGATGGGGGAGGGGGTCCCCTCCCCTCCCCCGGCTCGGCCTCTTGCTAACACGGCGGTGCGCTCGTTTGATAGGCGCATTGCGGTTATTCTGTTTCCCCCCACACGCACCCACACCCCCTAAGATAGATAATGGCGGCAAGTCATGTTACGGACTCGCCTCCGCATGCGACGCCGCGGCACGCCGTGTCGTCGCCTACTACGGCTCGTTCCTGGCTCGGCCTCACCGGGATGCGGGAGGGGGGGTCCCTCCCCCTCTCCCCCCCGGCTCAGCCTCGCGCTAACGCGGTAGTGCGCTCGTTTGACAGGCGTAGTGCGGTTATTCTGTTTCCCCCCACACGCACCCACACACCCCCTAAAAGATAGATAATGGGGGCAAGTCCATACAAGGAAGATGTGTCAGTACAACTATGCACTGAGGGGCAGTGCGGTTATTCTGTTCCCCCCTCCCACACGCACCCACACACCCCTAAGATAGATAATGGGGGCAAGTCATGTTACGGACTCGCCTCCGCATGCGACACCGAGGCACGCCGCGTCGTTGCCTGCTACGGCTCATTCCTGGCTCGGCCTCGCGTCGAGATGGGGGAGGGAGGGTCCCGACCCCCTCCCCCAGGCTCAGCCTTGCGCTAACGCGACAGTGCGTTCGTTTGACAGGCGTAGTGCAGTTATTCTGTTTCCCCCCACACGCACCCACGCACCCCCTAAAGATAGATAATGGGGGCAAGTCCATACAAGGAAGATGTGTCAGTACAACTATGCACCAAGGGGCAGTGCGGTTATTCTATTTCCCCCCACACGCACCCACAAACCCCTAAGATAGATAATGGGGGCAAGTCTT
This sequence comes from Triticum urartu, assembly GCF_003073215.2. Classification (NCBI taxonomy): domain Eukaryota; kingdom Viridiplantae; phylum Streptophyta; class Magnoliopsida; order Poales; family Poaceae; genus Triticum; species Triticum urartu. The sequence goes on from NC_053027.1 coordinate 120,666,514, forward strand.
GTTACGGACTCGCGTCCGCATGCGATGCCGCGGCACGCCGCGTCATCGCCTGCTACGGCTCATTCCTGGCTCGGCCTCGCCGGGATGGGGGAGGGCGGGTCCCGACTCCCTCCCCCCGGCTCGGGTTCGCGCTAATGCGGCAGTGTGCTCGTTTGACAGGCGTAGTGCGGTTATTCTGTTTCCCCCCACACGCACCCACACACCCCCTGATAAGATGGATAATGGGGGTAAGTCGATACAAGGAAGATGTGTCAGTACAACTATGCACTTTGGTGCGGTTCGGTGCGGGGGCAAATCATGTTACAGCTCGGTCCTAGAACAAAACTCACAAGAACTAGAACAACAAAGTATCAGTCCAATTTACTGGTGGAGTCAAGTACTAGATTCTAAACAAAAAAAATTGACGCCCCAACGATCATAAAAAGTATCAGTCCAATTTACTGGTGGAGTCAAGTACTACATTCGAACAAAACAACAAAAAAGAAATAATTGACCGCCCAAGGACAGGCCCAGGCCCTGATGCTGCTAGATAACTTGAACTCGAGCCCATAGGCGAATCCCTAGTAGTCCGCACAACGCAGGGCCCACCGATCAGGGCCCACAGGTCAAAGAGAGAGAGAACGAGCACCGTGTATAAGCGCTCTAGTAAGTTTTCAGAGGAGTTCGACTGCTGTGCCTCGCCTGCGCTTATAAACTGGTCTACAACCCCCTCGACTAGCATGGTGGGACTAAACCCATAGCGCACACGCACGCCGCGCTGCACAGCCGCGCGGACGAGCTATTTGGGCTGAAAACAACGACTCAGCCAGATGGCCCAACACAGTACTTCGCCCCATTACAAAATTCCAGCCGAACACACACGGCAAAAAATGCAGATATTAAAAAAAAACCTCACAAGAAATGAGTTCAAAAACAAAAAATGTAAAAAGTTCAAACACATCTTAACTGTAAGAACTAAAAAAGTAGAAATACATATGTTTTTTTGGAAAACTAAACGCAGAAATTGGTAAATAAAAATTTCAGAAGCAAAATTATAAAAAGTTCAACTACTACAATTCATAAGGTTCAAGTAAAAAAATACTGTGCAGCAAAAGATGAAAATCTTTTAATTCTAAAAAAATACTAGAAATATCATTATTTAACTTTTAAAAAATGTGATCCAAAATTCATCTAAAAAAGATAGAAAAAATGTTATACAACAAACAAATTTGATTGGTAATTGACAACCTAAAATAGTTCAGTACTATCATTAACAGAATGTAAGTTCAGCATTCTCGAAACCAAAAAAGGGGTTCTACAAACATCATCAGCGTATAGTTCCTTCTCCGAGCTATGTACACGAAAATATACCAGTCAAAACAAAGGATGCCCATCAGTTCAACTATAGAATTCTTCAAGTACTAATATAAAGAAATATATAAATAAAGCAGTTATTCTTGAGCAAAAACTGATAGGAAAAATTATACAAGCCATGTAGCTTTTGACCACAAATCAGTTCAACTTAAGATAAAACATCAGTTCAAAAACTGCACATGTCAAAAACATATGCAGATAAAACAACACATTCAGAGGGGCGACAGTTGAATTCATTTATTCATTTGAAACATCTTCTCCCTCACAACACAAATCTTAAAAACATAACATTCACTACTTCAATCATAACAATCAAAGAAATGACGCCATTTAGCCCTAGTGGATGGATGTGGAGCCGTGGCCACTACTAGGAAAAGGGCTATAGATAGGATTGATACTAATGGCGCACCAGGGAAGCAGTGCGCCACTACTATATACTAATGGCGCACCTGTTGGTGATGCTCCATTAGTGTGGAAGACACTAATGGCACACCAGAAACAGGGTGCGCCACTAGTATTAATTTTTTTTCCATTTTTCCATACATACTAATGGCGCATCAGGTCGATAATGCGCCATTACTAGTTCTAACTAGTAATGGCGCACCACGCAGAGAGTGCGCCATTACTGTAACTTTTTTATTCTTTTTTTTTGCAAAACTACTAATGGCGCACCGTTTCAATTTTTTTAAAATTTCATGGGCACTTTTTGAATTCATGAGGACACTTGATCTCGATCCCCCTCCATCTCGATCTCGATTCCCCCTCCATCTCGATCTCGATCCCCCTCCATCTCGATCTCGATCCCCCTCCATCTCGATCTCGATCCCTCCCCCGCTGCACCACCGCCGACGAGCACCCTCCGCACCCGCCCCCGCTCCACCGCCGCCGACGAGCACCCCCCACACCCGCCCCCGCTCCATCGCCG
>NC_053027.1:120670190-120822653 GCF_003073215.2 Triticum urartu
CACTTTGCCGCCTCCAACAACGTGGCCGAGTACGAGGCGCTCATACACGGGCTCCGGCTTGCCAAAGAACTTGGCATTCGCCGGATCCTATGCTATGGCGACTCAGACCTGGTGGTCCAGCAATCATCCGGCGACTGGGACGCCAAGGACGCAAATATGGCAAGCTACCGCTTCCTGGTCCAACAACTCAGCGGATACTTTGAAGGATGCGAGTTCCTCCACGTACCGCGAGCCGACAACGAGCCAGCCGATGCCCTGGCTCGAATAGGCTCTACTCGGCAAGCAATTCCAACCGGCGTCGCTCTACAACGCCTCCTCAAGCTGTCCATCAAGCCGTCTCCAGAATGCGACTCCATCTTCGTGCCGCCTAACCCCGATGCGGCCGGGTCCGGCTCGAAGAACCAAGCAGGCGACCCCAAGACTCCCGCAGCCGGCCCGGGGACTTCGGCAACCGGCTCGGGGGCTGCCACACCCGGCTCGGGGACTGCGGTAGCCGGCCCGGGGACCGCACCAGCACAACAGCCAGCGGCCGACTCCAGCATTTCACCACCCAGCCCGCCCACCCTGGTGGCAGTAGCCACATTGGCGGTAGAAGAAGTCGCGGCTCCATCATGGGCTCAGTCGATCCTCAACTTCCTAGTAAACCAAGATCTGCCGGCTGACGAAACAGAAGCAAGACAAGTCCAACGTCGAGCCGGAGCATACACAATCGTCAACAGAGAACTAGTAAAGCGCAGTGTCACTAGAATCTTCCAACGGTGCGTTGAGCAAGAGAAGGGCATTGCAATCCTCAGAGACATTCACCAAGGAGAATGTGGCCACCATGCGGCCTCAAGATCACTTGTCGCCAAAGCCTTCCGCCATGGTTTCTTCTGGCCGACTGCTTTGGACGACGCCAAAGAATTAGTCAAACATTGCAAGGGATGCCAATTCTTCAGCTCCAAGCAACACGTGCCGGCTTCGGCACTCAAGACCATTCCCCTCACTTGGCCCTTCACCATTTGGGGACTGGACATGGTGGGCCCATTCAAGACGGCGCGCGGCGGCATGACACATTTGCTCGTTGCCGTGGACAAATTCACCAAGTGGATTGAGGCAAAGCCGATCAAGAAGCTGAATGGGCCGACTGCCGTGACGTTCATCGCAGACATAACAACTCGGTACGGCATGCCACACAGCATCATCACCGACAATGGCACGAATTTTGCCAAAGGAGCCTTGGCACGTTTCTGCGCGGCCCAAGGTATCCGACTGGACTTAGCATCCGTCGCCCACCTGCAGTCAAACGGCCAGGTCGAGCGAGCCAACGGCCTCATCCTCTCCGGCATCAAGCCTCGACTGGTCGTACCTCTGGAGCGCTCAGCCGGCTGTTGGCTCGATGAGCTGCCGGCTGTCCTCTGGAGTCTGCGCACTACACCAAACAAGTCAACTGGCTTCACCCCTTTCTTCCTTGTATATGGTGCCGAGGCGGTCATCCCAACTGACATCGAGTTCGACTCGCCTCGAGTAACCATGTACACGGAAGCGGAGGCCAAGGAAGCACGAGAAGACGGCGTCGACCTGCTGGAAGAAGGCCGGCTGTTAGCCCTCAGCCGGTCTGCCATCTACTAGCAGGGTTTGCGCCGCTACCACAGTCGGAAGGTCAGGCCAAGATATTTCCAAGAGGGCGATCTTGTGCTCCGGCTGATCCAGCGAACAGCCGGCCAGCACAAGCTCTCAGCCCCTTGGGAAGGCCCCTTCGTCATCAGCAGAGATCTAGGCAACGACTCCTACTACATGATCGATGCACAGAAGCCGAAAGCACACAAGAGAGATGACTCCGTCAAGGAGTCGGAACGACCATGGAACGCCAACCTCCTTCGAAGATTTTTCAGTTGAAAGGAAGTATGTATCACGCTAACTTTTGTATTAAGTACGAGACAATAGCCCCCCTGAGGAGAGCTCGGGGACTGCCATCCCTTATTTATGAATGAAAAGTAGCTTATGACCTTGTCATTTCATTTACTTGTTCCGTCCGGCACCGAGTTCGACTACTCGGCTCGGGGACTGGCCGACTGGACTTATATTAGAAGTCCTACCTGCAGTCAGACAAGTAGTGTGCCGGCTCCCAAGCCTTCTCTTGCCAAAAGTTGCAGTTCGAAGAACCAGCTGTCCGGCTGGCAAGAGTTAAAGGCAGGAACGAGCGCCCACACGAAAATCGGCTAGGGACTAACGGACTAATATAACAAAAGCCGGTTTTTTCTCCCACCGCCGACTGGTTACCAGAGTAGCTGGCCGGCCAATTTCCATTCACTTCACTTCAATCCAAGAAAGCTCAAGTACTTGCCTCCCCAAAGAGGGAAGGCGGCAAAGGAAAAAGCCTAAGGATAAAAAGCATACGCGAATGGAAACCAAACATGCACATAATAATATTTACATAAAAAGACCTCCGAGAGGCCAGCATTCAACATAGTTTGGATACACCCCCAGTGGGTGGAACTGCGAAAACTTAACAAAGATTGTTCAAAAGACAACAAGCAGGAAAGATAAAGACGGCAGGTCAAGCTGGCGGAGCGGCCGACGAGCCGGACTGGTTGGCCGAGACGGTCGTGCCGGCTGAAGGAGCGGCCGGCTGGCGAACTTCGGCTTGGTCGCCGCCTCTCGCAGAGGGCGCGCTTCCACGCGCCTCGTTGCTGGAGGCACGGTCGGCCTGAGGTCGGCCGGTTGTTCCACCAGTCGGCTCGACGTCTTCGCCGTCCTCCTCTTCGTCATCCTTGCCCTCGTCGCTGGAGACAATCTCCTCCGCCGAGTCCTCGCCCACCGCCGGGTTCAGCCCGAACCACTCCTCCGGCTGAGCAACGCCGTCATCATCGATTTCGGGTGCGAAAACGCTGATGTCGGTGCACTCAGTGATCGTCGAAGCTCGCTGGGCGATAGCCGGCCTCACCTCCTCCAGCTCCGCGTCGGCCTCCATCCGCCAAGTGCGCAGCTGGTCCAGGCTCACCCCTGGGTACCAAGCCCGAACGAACTCCAACGCCCGCCCGGCTCCGAGGCGGGCCGCCGACGCCTTCCAAGCCTCAAAGCGACCAACTGCGACCTCCAGCCAGTCGGCAGTTCGGCTTGGGGTGCGGGGGATCATCTCGCCGGGCCAGAGGGCGGCCAACACTTGCGCCCCGGCACGTTGGAGCCGACGGAGCATCTGATGAGCCGGCTGCAACCGCGCCTGGACAGCCAGGAGCTGCTCCTCAAGTGTCCGGTTTGCATCCGGCGCGATGTTGGCCCCCGCCTGACGACGCGCCTCGCGATGGGCCTCAATGCTTTGGGCGGCGAAGGCGGAGTAGCCGGGGAAGTAGTCTGCACCAAAAAACAAGCAGTAGCTCAAGATAAGCCAAAAACCTAGGTGGCAAGGGGCAGGAGAGGGGCGAGGAAGGCGGCTTACCGTCGATCAAATCCTCGATCCGGCCGAAGCCTTCATCCAGGGCTCGCCGGGTCTCAGACCAGCTCGCCGCCTCGGTCTCATACTCCGCCTTCAAGGCGGCTATCTTGCGCCACCTGCAGGGCCGCCTTGTGGCCCTCCTCTTGGTCGGCCAGCTTCTTGGCTAGGCGATCCCGTTCCTGGACCAAGGCGGCGTACTCGGCCTCCTTGGTGTGAAGGGCGGCCTTTGCTTCGCTGAGCTCCTTCCTCAAGTCGGCGTTGGCCCCTGAAGACAGAGAAAAAGAAAAACCAATAAGGAAAGAGTCGTCAAGAAAGATCCGACCCGACTGCGCAGCAGTCGGCCCGAATCTGGGGGACTACACCCAGTGGGTGCGCCGACGCGCCCCCACAGGAGACAGACAAGATCGAGCACTTACTTCAGCTATCGGCCAGGTCGTCGGTCCTCCGGCTCAACTCCCGAGCCTGGGAGTTGAAGGCGGCAGCACGAAGGTTGTGATATTCCTGAAAGTTCAGAAAAAAGCAAAGTAAGGTAGCCGTTGAGAAAGATCCGACCCGACTGCACAGCGGTCGGCCTGAATCTCGGGGACTACACCCAGTGGGTGCGCTGACGCGCCCCCACGGAAGAAATTAAGAAAGCAAAGCAGCCAAGAATGAAGGACTCACCCAGATGGTGGCTCGCGTCGACAAGAACTCCTGGGTGAACTGTTGCAGCAGGGCGGCCTTAGCTTGCAGCCAGCTCCGGACCCCTTGAGCCGCCACATTCAGCTCGCCAGTCCCCCCGCTGGGAGTCCACTCGGACGTGGCAGTGCTGGCCGCCTCCAGATCTTCCGCCGACTGGCCTGCGCCCGCGACTCGGCGCAACTCTGGCGGAGCAGCGCCTCCCCCTGCGCGCCGGCTCATCGCCGGCTGCACCTCGAGGCCGGCTCTGTTCTCCGGCTCACCTCCGATCGGCCCCTCTGGCGCAGCTGACGATTGGCCGCCTTGGCCCACTCCGGTTGGCGCTGCTGGCGGCGCTCTCCTCGCGAAGGCCACGGGGTCCTCCCCCCTCTCCATCAGCGGCGGGTCTTGGACGATCTCCTCCGCCAAGGGCAATGGGGTGTCGGGGGCTATGGCTCGGAGATGAATGGCGAGCAGCGGAGGCTGGTTGCGCGAGCTTTCCGCCTCCGTCTCTGCGGTAGCCGCCTCCATCTGGGCCTTGGCTACCGCGTCGGCCTGCTCCCTCGCCGCCTGGGCGGCCGCCTTCTCCACTGCCTCGTGCTCCTCCCGCGCTTCGCGGGCGTTCCGCTCGGTGGCCTCCCTGAGATCGACGCGGGGGTCCATGCGGCGGGAGCTCGAAGACCCTCCAGCCGGCCCCACGATGGAGCCGCCCGGACCCCGCTCAAGGGAAAGCGGCGCCCTGTCCAGCAAGCGAGAAAAAGTTAAGAAGAATATTCGAAGAGAAAGAGAATGATGAAGGCATGCGACCAGGCAATCGGCGACTTACGCTGAAACCGCCTGAGGCTGCTTCACCGCCTTGCGGAAGCGGGCCGCCTTCGCGGCCGCCTCATCTCATTTTGTCGCCGCGGTGGAGGGCTTGGACTTCTTCGGCCGACTGCCGAAGAGGCCTGAAGCGGCCCGGCGCTTCTGCATGCCGCCGACGGCCGGTGCGATGGACGAGCCCGCGCCCTGATAGTCGGCCGCCGGCTGGCGACGCGGGGCGACTTCGGCTTCAGCATCGTCCGGCCAGTCCTCGAAGCTCGCGGTGAACCTTGAGCCTCTGGGCTCGGCGTTGTCCCCCACGACGGCGTCTTCCATGGCAGCTGCCCCCAAGTCCGGGTCGTCAACGTCGTCCACCGTGTGGTCGGGGGCATACTGGCATTCAATCCCTGCCGCCCCAGCCGGCGGCGGAAGAAGAGGGTTCTGCTCAAAAGAACCGACCGGTCAGAAGCCGGCCGTCACGAAGCCGGCTGATGACAAAAAGAAGATAGAGAGAGAAGCTTACCACGGGCGGAGGATTGGTGCGAGAATACGGCGCCTTGCCGTATTGCCAGTCCCCGGCAAGCTTGCAGTTGGCAATGTAATTAACCATGAGCGCCACCTCCGCGTGGGGCATTTCCCATGTGCTCAGCCGGCTTGGGTCGAAGCGGCCGCTCATCTGACACATCATATGGGGCCGGCTTTGGAGAGGAAGAATCCGGCGCTCCACGAAGGCGGCCACCAAGTCGGCCCCGTGCAGGCCTTCCGACTGGATCATCACCCGAAGCCGGGAGACAGTGACCGGGACCGGAAACCCCACGAGGGCTGCCTCCCAGCCGGCGGGCCGGCTACGTAAGCCGGCAGGTTGATGTAGTCTCCTTGCTAGGCGACGTTCCTCACGTAGAAGTATGATTTTTGCCAGACCTTCACCGACTAGATTAGGGGGATGGACGGGAACAGATTGTTCTCGCTCGCCCTCCTCATGGCGATGAAGGCCCCGCAGGGTGCGGGCACGCCGGCGACGACGGTGCCAAGTTTGCTCTGGAAGAACTCTCCCCAGAGCTCCAGCGTGGGGAGCAGCCCCAAGAAGCCTTCGCAGAGGGAGACGAAGGCCGACAGCAGCATCACCTCATTGGGCGTGAGGTGATGCGGCTGGAGGTTGTAGAACTCGAGGAAGGAGCACAGAAACCCGCTCGCCGGAAGGCCGAAGCCGCACAGGCAGTGCGAGCGGAAGACGACCCGCTCGCCCTCCTCCGGCGCCAGCGAGATCTCCGTCTTCGGTGCCAGGCGGACCTGCACGAGGTTGGCGCCGGGCAGGCGCCGAGTCTGGCGAAGGAACTCCACATGGTCTTCATGGACGTTGGAGCCGTCCCACGAGCTTGACAACGCCATGGGAGCGAGGCGATGTGGAGACGCGGCGGCGCTGAGACGGGAGGCTGCAGCGGCAACAAGAGGAAGAAACGAGGATTAGGAGGGGCGGAGCAAGAGAGAGCGTGCGAACCTCTGTCGCTCTCCCTCCTCCCCCTACTTATAGGCTCACGTGGCGGAGCCGAGGAGGCGTGGCGTGGGGAAGCGTGGGGATCGATCGTGCCCACTCCCCACGTCCCGCGATTATTGAGCCTTAACGGCGAAACAAAACTTCCTCGGAAGGCGAGCGGCCCCTGTGGGCCACGGAAGATCCGCGCCCGGACCAAGGCTCGCGAGTGGCGGGCCCGGGCCTGCGGCGGCGTCCCGTCGCGCGCGTGCGCTCGCAAGATCTCGCCGCCACGTGGCCGCGGGAGGGCCCGTGGTCAGCACGCAGGTCCCCCCCTCCTCCCGCCTACAAGACGCGGGGCTCTCTGAAGTCGGCCTACGCCCGCAAAACCGGCTCTTCAGGATGGGAAGCTGACCAAGCTTCTCGTCCCCCTGCTCACCTCGGAGCTCAATCAGCTTCGGGGACTACTGTCGGAGTAAATAGCCATGGGTAGCCTAGCCGGCTTCCCCTGGCCCTTCTGAAAAAATTACGAGCCCGCCCGGCTCTCAAGAATCCAAGATATGGGGCCGCCTTCCCCTTGCTGGCTGCCACCCAGGCCGGCTTTCGGAAGGCGGTCCGACTTTAGCCCTCATGAGAAGGCTGACTCCAAGAAGCCGGCCATGAGAAGGCCGACTCCAAGAAGCCGGCTCCCATAAAGCGGTCGAGACCGTACCCTCAAAGTTTGCACCCACCTAACGGCGGTGCGATGGGGCGTGGCTACAGTGAAGCCTGCCACCCCCGAATCCCGGAGCACGCCTGGCACAGTGCGCCGTACGGAGTAGGCATGACCCGTCTGGCGCAGCACTGTTGCCATGTTGACTTTGGTGTCACCCACGACGGGCCGCCAGCGTGGCCCACAGACGGTGGCCCCCTTTGAGCATAGAGATGCCCGAAGGCGGCCACGCCTCCAACCAGTCGGCCCAAGACAGAGCCGGCTCCCCGCAGCCGGCTTGCCACCTCCCTCGAAGAAGACGCCCCATTAAGGAAACAAGACGCGGTGAGGCTACAGCGATCGCCCGACGGGCGGCGGCACTATAGCCACGCCCACCACAACGAAACCCACGTCACCAAGATGGAGCCACAGTAACCAGCCGCCGACCAGGCCCTGGACAGTGGGGCCTGCCTGTCGACCAAGGGGCCGGCAGCCGGCGGGGCCCACCAGCCGGCGGGCCCCAGCAGCCGGCGCAGAAGCCGGCGAGCGCAGTCATAGACGGCTGGGCCCCGCGCCCAGTCGGATTACCATTGTACCCCCGGGGGGTAGGCCTATATAAACCCCCCGGGGCACCCATGCAAATGGTTCGACCCTCCGCTGGTTCTAGACACCACACAAGGAGAAGAAGCAGGCTAGCCGTGCCCTTCTTCCTCCTCCCACCAGACAGCTCAAGGAGCGTTGTGTAGCTACTTGATTCGTCTAGTGAACATGCGGAGACCCCGCAGAGCAGCAGTAGGGGTGTTATCTCCAAGGAGAGCCCCGAAGCTGGGTAAGATTCGCCGGCGTGCATGTCTTCGCCTTATCCCGTTTCCAGGCACCGGCGATGTCTTACTGGCTCCCACAATGATAAGCCACCCATTGGCATATGTCGCACCTACCACCCGACATGTGGTGACTAGCACAAGCATGCAAAGTAGCGTAATCGTTGATGCTGATTTTAGGGACTTAGAATTTCACTGAGTCCTTGTCCTGATTTTGTTGTTATGCCATATGTTCATGTTGTTTCCTAGTGATCCGTGCCTCTTTTGAGGATGATCAGTAAGGATGTTTTGTTAATATTGTGGTGATCTATCCGTCCATGTCTTTGTTTCATTTATGGGGCACCCTAGCTTGAGTCAATCGAGCTCTACTTTTGCTATAAAATGTTCCTGGCAGATTGTTAACTTGTTTAGCAATTTTGCCGAGGTTGTTGCTATTGATCCGTGCATGCTATGTTGTTGTTCTTGCCATGTCTAGCCTCTCTGCCATGTCTTCTTGATGGGTGTATGCTTAGTTTGTCATGCCATGCCTCGTAGTGAGTCAATCAAGCTCGTAAACATGCCTACTCGTTAACTGATTTGCATGCTCCAGTTTTTCACCAAGTCTGAATCTGTTTATGTTTTTGCTATGTTCACATGCTTGCTATTGTATTCTCTGATCCCTTTTGGCTCATGGTCACTAAGGGACTTTTGTTATATGTTTAGAGTAGTTTCATGCCATGCCTTGCTTTGCCATGATATGTCCCTGTAGCATGTAGTTATCATGCTCTAAACTTTGCTTCCTGATGATAAATTCCTAACATGCTGTTAATTTCACTAAGCCTGAAACCTGTTGTCTTTTACACTTTTGCCATGATTGTTTGAACCTGTTATTGAGTGAATTAGCCGTAGCTCAGTGTTCATCTTTTGTCAAGCATCATGAGTGGATCCCTGCCATGTATTTTGTTGCCATGTTTGAGTGCTGTAGCGTATTTATCTTGATGCATTTAGATGGCTACTTGCTGTTTATCACAGACCGGTGCCATGTTTGTTTTGCTTGCCATTTCCAAACCGTGCATCCGATTCCGGCGATCTTTATATCGATTTCAACCGAAATCAGCTCACCTTTCCAGTGGCACTCTTGGTTTTCCAAGTTCAGGCCAGGTTCAATCATTCCTTTCCAAATCACGCATATGCATCACATACCGCATCGCGCATATCATACCATGTTCGTGTGTTGGTTGTTTACTATGTTGGGTACTTCTTTCCGGTGTTGCTTCTTCGGGTTGGTTCTGATTACGTCACGTTTGTGAGGACCCGTTCGACTATGTCCGTTTGTCTTCTTGATGAACTCATTCTTCTTCCTTGCGGGATTTCAGGCAAGATGACCATACCCTCGAAATCACTTCTATCTTTGCTCGCTAGTTTCTCGCTCTTTTGCTATGCCTATGCTGCGATACCTACCAATTGCTTATCATGCCTCCCATATTGTTAAACCAAGCCTCTAACCCACCTTGTTCTAGCAGACCATTGTTTGGCTATGTTACCGCTTTGCTCAGCTCCTCTTATAGCGTTGTTAGTTGCAGGTGAAGATTGGAGGTTGTTCCATGTTTGGAACATGGATATTTTGTTGGGATATCACAATATCTCTTATTTAATTAATGCATCTATATACATGGTAAAGGGTGGAAGGCTCGGCCTTATGCCTGGTGTTTTGTTCCACTCTTGCCGCCCTAGTTTCCGTCATACCAGTGTTATGTTCCCGGATTTTGCGTTCCTTACACGGTTGGGTTATAATGGGAACCCCTTGATAGTTCGCCTTGAATAAAACTCCGCCAGCAAGGCCCAACCTTGGTTTTACCTTTTGCCACCTAGCCTTTTCTTTCCCTTGGGTCGGCGAGCCCAAGGGTCATCTTTATTAAACCCCCCGGGCCAGTGCTTCTCTAAGTGTTGGTCCAACCCAGAGCACCATGCGGGGCCGTCCCTTGGCAACTTGGGTTACGTTGGCTCCCGGACGCTTAGCTTATCCGGTGTGCCCTGAGAACGAGATATGTGCAGCTCCTATCAGGATTTTTCAGCACATCGGGCGGTCTTGCTGGACTTGTTTTACTATTGTCGAGGATGTCTTGTAACCGGGATGCCGAGTCTGATCGCATTGTCTTGGGAGAAGGAATATCCTTCGTTGACCGTGAGAGCTTGTGATGGGCTAAGTTGGGACACCCCTGTAGGGATTTGAACTTTCGAAAGCCATGCCCGCGGTTATGGGCAGATGGGAATTTGTTAATGTCCAGTTGTAGAAAACCTGAAGTTGATCTTAATTAAAATACATCAACCGCGTGTGTAACCGTGATGGTCTCTTCTTGGCGAAGTCCGGGAAGTGAACACGGTGTTGGAGTTATGCTTGACGTAGGTTGTTCTTGGATCACTTCTTGATCATAGTTGTTCGACCGTGCTTTGCCTTCTCTTCTCTCTCTCATTTGCGTATGTTAGCCACCATATATGCTAGTCGCTTGCTGCAGCTCCACCTCATAACTTTACCTTACCCATAAGCTTAAATAGTCTTGATCGCGAGGGTGTGAGATTGCTGAGTCCCCGTGACTCACAGATACTTCGAAAACCAGTTTGCAGGTGTCGATGATATCGTGCAGGTGACGCAACCAAGCTCAAGGAGGAGCTCGTTGAAGATTGTGTTCTTTATGTTGTTCCGTTTTACAGTTGATCAGTAGTGGAGCCCAGTTGGGACGATCGGGGATCGGTGTAGCATTTAAGGTAGTCTTATTCTACTTTTGGTTCCGTAGTCGGACCTTGATTGTATCTGCATGATGTAATGCTTTATTCATGTATTTTGTGAAGTGGCGATTGTATGCCAACTATGTATCTCTTTCCCTTATGTATTACATGGGTTGTGTGAAGATTACCTCACTTGCGACATTGCTTTCAATGCGGTTATGCCTCTAAGTCGTGCTTCGACACGTGGGAGATATAGCCACATCGAGGGCGTTACAAGTTGGTAATCAGAGCCTTCCCCGACCTTAGGAGCCCCCTGCTCGATCGAATCATTGGCGTTGTTGAGTCTAGAAAAAATGTTTTGAGTCATCTAGGATTATATATATCGGAGAGTTAGGAATTCTTTTACTCCTCAGTCCCTTCGTCGCTCTGGTGAGGCCTCCTGACGTAGAGTTTTTGACTCTTCTCTTCTCAAATTTCACTAAAAAAAATTTAGGATCACGCGGTGTGGGGACCCTGACTCATAAGTCGTGATCACCGAGTGGACGTGTACAGTGATCCCAGAGATCAATGCTCACTGAACACACAGAAGCTGAATAACAAGAGTCTTACATCCATACATACCGTATTACAAAAGTAGGACCATTATGGTCAAGTCTTGAGTATAGCTTCACAGCGGAAATCTTCGTCGATAACTTGGACCCATGCCATCTGCCTTAACCCTATAGGCATTCTAACTGGGAAGCGTCCTAGCTCGCATGCTCGTCACCGAAGTATTCTTCTTCATATCATGTTCTTTCATGCCTGGCCAATAAAATAACCAGTGGCAAGCCAATGAGTACTTTGAATGTACTCGCAAGCAACCCATGTTTTGGTTCAAGATGCAACAATGCATGATATAGGTAATTTTTTTTGCGGAAAGCTAATTTTTGAGTGCAATGACATGTTCAACAACTCGTAAGACATGCATAAGGAGAATTCAAGTAACCAAGAGGACAGGTTACAGATATCAACACAAAGGGAGTGGGCTCCAACCCAACTCATTCATGTCAAGTCCTTTGACTTGACCCAAGTAGTTCTTCCCACACAGACACACTGGTTTGTAAACAAGTGGACGTAGCCCAAGAGCGGTTACCCAACTGTCCTTGACCATGGACACGGCTATTCGAATAGTTTTACACTCTGCAGAGGTTGCACACTTTACCCACAAGATCCAGGGAACTTCCGTGTCATTCACGACCCGTGGTACCTCAAGTACCCGGGGTAAGCACCCGATCACTATCTTTCCCTAGACGACACTAACATAGAGTCCACTCGATTGGCAATAACCCTTGTGCCCAACATTTCACATCTTAAAATTGTGGAGCCTCGCTCCCCATTTTCATCACATACCACAAGCACGGGGTACCAACGGTGTGTCCGGTGCCCTGTGAAGACAGTCATGGCCGCCCTACCTGGCATGACCCCGTCCCGAGAGAGAGCACCAACTCTCCCCCGTCACTAGTAATGCGGGCTCCAAGCTAGTATCGGCCTAGGTAATCAATAATGACCTTTCCCATACAAGGGTAGAGTGGTTGCGCATGTAAGGTTGGAATAACGGTCGCAACTTAAACCAATCCGTTTTTGAAAACAACACACACACTTGCCTCGGTACACCACTTCATCATCAAGTGGGTACCCAACTCTTCATCTCCCCCGGGCATAAGTGACACCCGATGGGGTTTTCGAAAAAGTCTTTTGAAAATACTTTGTCTCCATCACTATGCATATTCCCGTCCCTTTTTGCGTAGCACTACTTTAGCATCCTATCTACCCCCACCTCCATAACCCTTATAAGGAGGTAGGGTCATGCAGAATGCAAGTATCAACGAGGAAGTAACAGAGGCAACCCATCAAACTGGTTACCTCCTCATCATGATTCCATTGCAACAACAATATCGTGCTATATGACATGCATAAAAAGGGTTTCATAGACATGGTCAAAGGGCTGCTTGCCTGTTTTAACAAAGTCTTCGAGGTCTTCAAATATATCTGGTCCAACTCCAAGCATTTCGTCTACTTCGTTAACTATCGTCGAAAGCAACCATAATAAGCAACACAACAAGGCAGGAAATGAAAGTGCTCTAAAAATATTGATTTGACTTTTCTAGGACATCTCTGGTTATATGAAAATTAACCAGAGTGGTTTCACTGGAATTTGGTTAGTGGATATTTCTAAACATTTTGATATGACGGAACCAAGGGGTTTATGGATTTGCAAGAAGTGTACAGAAACATTTTTTTGAAAAATGAGCAAAGGCACCCATTTAACAAAGGATGATTTTAGAAGCATCTAGGAATTGGTTTCACTGGATTTGGAGTTCAAATGGATTTCCTATGAATTTGCAAAGTTGACAAATATGAAGAAATGGCTCATTATATTGTGTGGCCCAGAAAGTATTAATAAAAATGTTCATGACCTAAGTTATAAACTCAGGAGCATCTAGAAATTTGAATCATGGCATTTGGATCAAATTTGAGCCCTCTATGATTTTCTAAAGTTTATCACAAAAATGGAAAATGGGATTTTATTTAATTTGTGTGAGGAAAATTGTTCTAGAAAAATGTGCATGCTGCACCAACAGGTAGATCATGATTTATGGAGTCACCAGAAATTTGAATTATTCAATTTGGAGTTAATATGAATATTTGGGAGATTTTACAAATTTCTAGAAAAGGAAAAGACAAAGGAAGTGGGGGGGGGGGTTATACCTATACCGCGCACCGAGCACAGCGTAGCGCCGCAGCGCACTGGGCCGGCCCAGTGGCTCGGCCACGCGGACGACAGGGCGACGCCGAAGGCGTATTAGGGGAGTACGCTTCCCTCCCAGGAAGGTGGTTCGCGCAGATCCCGCCTCCACTTAACCCGAGTGGGTCCGGCTGGACACGTCAGCAGAGGCTGACTGGTGGGGTCGCCGGTCCACCGGCCGGCCTTGTTCTTCCTCACGCGGCCTCCCATGCTGCAGGAACAGAGGGGCGAGGCCGAGCTCGTCCCCAGCGACCAGGGGCGCTGCTGCGGGTGCCCGGCGCACCGGCGAGCTCGGGGGACTGTGCCGCGCCCGCTCCCCCCTGTCAGCACGTCCAACGGAGGACAAAGGCGAGTGGGGCCACGGCCACGGCGGAGGGTGGCGTCGGCCATTGCTGGCTTCGAGCGCAGGGGCGTCCCGAGGAAGGATGGAGGCGATGGGGGGCTTTGTGGTGGTGGTGAGGGAGTACTGGAGTGGGTAGGGAGAAGAGAGAGGGGCTGTGGTGCCCAAATCCGAGCGGCGGTCGGCGGCGGCACTCTGGCCATGGAGAGGGCAGGAGAGCACTAGGGGGAGAGGGATGTTGTCTGGGAGATTGCTGGGGAAGAGGGAGAGCGGGAAGAAGCCGTAGGAGAGCTCGGGAGGGCCTCTAAATAGAGGGGCCGTGGTGCACCGTGGACGCGGCCTATGGCGCACTCGGGCGGGCTCCATGGAGGAGAGAAGGGAGAGGTCTAGGAGGGGGCCGGCAGCCTGCCGTGTCCCAGACGCTGAGGCGGCCTCGTGAGACACGCTGGGGAGGCCCGAGGTGGCCGGAGGCGGTTGGCAGGGGGCGGCTACAGTGCAGGAGCGCACTGTAGCGCGCTCCAGAGTGTGTAAATGGCCGGCATGCCATTTTTTTGGCAAAGTGGGCACGGCAAAGCATGTCTGGTAGCTCTAGGGAGGAGTAAAGAATGTGGGGAAAGCCTTGGATGCCTTGGGTGGCCACTTGAGTGAGGAGGGAGGTGAGGAAGAGGGGTGCAGGGGCTGTCCAGAGGGGTAAATGAGGTGGTTTCACCCCTCAATCATTGAGCTGAGATGCAACCATTGTTACTGGAGGTAGAGGAGGACTAGGAGGAGATGTGGTAAAAAGTTGAGCTCAAGGAGAATAGTGTAAGTGGTCAAAATGGTGATTTTTGAAAAGTGACAACAGGTGTTTGATGCAAATTTGGGCAAGCAAATTAACTCCACTTGACATGAGAATTAACAGGATCAAGTGTCACACATAATTGAGGTTGACCACCAAGTTTGAGTCCATTTTAAGAAAGTTGCCAATGTAACTTTGGTAAACCCTAGAAATCAGCAGAAATGGCT
Source organism: Triticum urartu (assembly GCF_003073215.2). Taxonomy (NCBI): domain Eukaryota; kingdom Viridiplantae; phylum Streptophyta; class Magnoliopsida; order Poales; family Poaceae; genus Triticum; species Triticum urartu. Next base: position 120,684,883 of record NC_053027.1, read on the forward strand.
TTACCAAGATTTAGTCATGCAAATCTATTCTCCTTGATACACCACTTGGTGTAGTGTCATCATTTGAGGATTTGAACATGTCCGCAAAAGTTGGGGTCAAGGAGAAAAAGTTGGCAGTACAAACTTGTTCAAATTTGATTCTGGTCAGAGAGGGTTTTTTGGTACTTTGATCAAGATAAAATTCTCTCCAACTTGTGCCATTTGGTCTATATGCATTATTACACTATTTGAGAATGTGCACCAAGTTTGAGAGCATTTGGACATGTTTGACAGTGCAAAGCTGTTCAAACTTGAAAAAGGACAGGGGTGGTTTTGAGAGGGTTTCATGGGGTTATACTGTTCTCCATGACATGAGACTTGGCAAGATCATCAAAAATGTCATATGTGACACGCTAGAATTTTCTTGGATTTTTATGGAAATATTTCCTGTAGAAATATTTCAAATCCTTGAAATGGGTAGAAATGGTTCTGGGAAGTTTTGTCCAATATTTTGATCATGACCATGTGTTTAAACTCATATATATGGAAAGTATATGTCCACTGAGTTTCCCTGATTTTTCTCAAATATTTCTAAAGCTTTAAAATAATTTTAACCTATTAAAGACCATTTGTGGCCTTAAGAAAAAGCCTTTAAATAAAATAGGAAAATAACTTTTAAAATTATATTTTTGTGGTTTCTGGGTATCCTATATCTAATAGGAGTCAAATACATTTTTGGAAAGATTTTTACTGCCCCTTAATTAAGTACTTGCAGTGCAAACCTCAATCCAGGGGTTTTTGAAAAACTAATTTTTGAAAATACTATTTGGCCAAATTATTTTTGTAAGAAATTATTTTTATGTCCTATACACATGGCATGATCATTGGTTCAAGAGTTTGGAGCAAGGAGATGAAGTATAGGAGTTGGAGGATTTATTTGATTTTTAGAGCACTTGCAAACAACAGACAAAATCAAATCAAGGCAAGGTCCAAAACACTCAAAAGTTTTTGTCAAACCATATTTTATCATGATTTATTAGCTTAAGTGTTGTGGCATGAAAATCAGGGTGTGACACGCGGGTATCTTGGAATCGTTCCGATGGTTTTGTGACAAGAACATTGTTCTTGGTGCCTCCTGACATTTAGGGGTTGTGGCAGTGTCCCGGGGAGTTGAGCTCTGAGATGTTGCCGTCACAATTTTATCGTTGAGATTCTAGAATACTGAGTTTCGCCGACATCGAAAATCTCTTTTATGCAGTTGTTGGTGAGATAACCTCGACGCCACCCAGTACTGGGGCGGGAGTTCGGGAGTATTGCCATAACCTGTATAACAGATGCTTTTCGAAGGTTGAGGTAAACAATTTCCGAAGGTTTCTTGGTTATCTGTTGAAGGATGGATATAGCTGGATGTAGGATTTGTTAGTTTGGGTGAGATATTATGCTTCCCCTGTATCCCCAACACCTGATTGCATAACTAGAAAGTTTCGGGAGTTTATAAGTGGGAATTCAAGTAGCTCTTAGGATATCTTTTCGACAGATGTATGATATGAAATTGGGGTTCGACGTCTAGTGGTCCGCCTATTCACGGTTGGTTTTACAGTGGTCTCTTTTGTCTTAAAGAGTCCTTGGCTATGCCGACTCGGGGAGGCTTCGTATGTCATGTGCATTGCCTTGTACATGATGGTGTTGTACGATCGAGCCCATGTAGGCCCCATCACGAAAACTTCAGACGAAATCTCTATCATATGTTTGTTCCGGCTTATTCTGCAAGCCAACCCTTTGTTTTTGTTTTGAGTTGTGGTATTCGAGTTGCTTCGAAGTCAAATGTTGATTCCATACCTTTCCTAAACGGTGTTCTCATACTCCTATGTGAATACCAAACCTTCATGATAATCGAGACTGTCATGTCAATCCTTTTCAACTGGTGTGCTTCTCTTCAAGTGGATCCGATCATTTCAACATCAGCAAGATCTATTACTAGTTCTTCTCAACGGGGTTGTCTTCATCCATTCCAAGTTGACTTTGTTTTTTCCCCCCCCCCCCCCCCCTTTTTTTTTTAAAGGATTCAGATTTCTTAATCAAGTATCCATCTTATTGATGCGAGGCCTTTTCATTCCTTTTCCGTCAATGTTCTTATCCGGCGATTCTCATGAAGATTCTAATGGAGCTTCAAGCTCATCATTCTCAGTTTTCTTTCTTCTCCGGTGGATTCAATTCAAGCTTTTGGTGTTGATCATATCCCTTTCCTCGTTTTCAATGCTTTCTCATGCCGGTGCAATTCTTAATCTTTCACCTCTCGCTATTCAATTGTTCTGGAGAGCTGAACATATCTCAGAAGGCTCGTCTTGTCATTCAAGATCCGTTCAATCCTATTTCGAGGTTGTTATCTCATTCAAGCCATTTAACTCAACCGGTGCCATCTTCTTTTCAAGTAATCGTTCAACAGTGTTTCTTTTATGTGGGCCCTAACCCACAGGTCTTTTCCCAGGATCTTACCTGACTCTTCTTATTCTCCTGGGGTTATCCTCAAATTTCTTTCAAAGTTGGACGTAAGAATGATTCATCATCAGTCATCGGTATTTCTCCAAAGATCTTTCAAATTATTTTCATCGTTGGCTCAACTTTTCCATTCTTCATTCCAGTGCGCCTCAATAATTCATGGTGGTGTCTCTCATCGTCTTTCACAACACTTGAAGACCGAAGAAGATTTTTCTCTCAATCTTGCTCCATTCTCTTCAAGATTCGTGATTCCAGCTTGTTGCCATCCTCTCATAATTGTTTTGATTGTGGGAATTCTTTTCACCTATCCGGAGCAATTCAAGATTCTTTTCAGTTTGTTTCTCCGGAGCCCGTCATCTCAAAATTTATTCATTCTCAGCTTTCAGCTCTCATTCTCCAAATCTTACCGGTGCATCATTCAAATATTCTCTATGAAGTTCGTGAACTATTCGTCCTCTTGTATCTAAATTCTCTCAAGTATCTTTGTTCATTTCATAATTCTTCCCGGTATTCCTTTATCTTTTCTTCGGCCATTTTAATTCTTACGGTGGTTCATTCAGGATTCTCTTCCTTCGTTTATCATATCAATTCATTCGTTGTTTCAACCATACCGGTGGTTCATTGGAGACCTCCCAGGTTGTGCTATATCTATCTTAATCCTTTCTACGAGAATAAGTAGTGTGCCAAATCCATTGTTTGTCATCAATTTAATTGGTGAAGGAGAAGCATAATGTAATTCTTATTCTTGTTTCATCGAGTAAATTCAATTCCTGCTTTCCGGAGTGGTTCATCATATCACATTCTCGGTTCGAGATGCTTTATCTTTTCTTTTCCAAGAGTTCCAACCTCTTTCAATTATATCACCACGAAGATTCATCTAAATCGTTACAAGGATTCACCTTGTGTTTTCAACTTCTCTTTCTTTTCGTTTGATCATTCTTTTGTTTATCGGAGTTCTTCATGAAGTTTCTGCATGATGGTTCATAAAGGATTTAATTCCTTCTCGAAGTGTTCATCAAGATTCTTCTCAGAGGAGATCAAGCTTTCTTCATCTTTGTCGGATTTCGGGTTCCGGCAGACCCTTGAGGTCCGAACACTGGGGTGCGCGCGGAGATTTCGTCTTCTACCTACCTGCACCCCTCTGCCTCGATAAGATCTGAGCTAAGGAAAGAGCAACACAAGAGACACAGGGTTTATACTGGTTTGGGCCACCGTTGTGGTGTAATACCCTACTCTAGTGTGTGGTGTGGTGGATTGCCTCTTGGGCTGATGATGATGAACAATACAAGGAAGAACAGTCTCGCGAGGGTCTTCTCTTTGCTGGGGGGACGAACTGCTAGGAGGAGTTCAGTCACCCTTCTCTCTCTCTAATTTCGATCCGATCCTTGATCCTAGATCTCCGTCTCTAACCTTCCTTTTACCTCGAACCCGAGCCCCGATCCTTGTGGGTGGCTGGTCCTATTTATAGGCAACGGCCCTGGGCCTCTTCCCAAATATTGAGCGGGAAGGGCGCCAACAATTGGCCATTTTGAAGGGGAACATCTAGTACACTTATCCTGACTAAAGTTGGTCCTCGCCTGCACAAAGCTCTGGTGGTGACGCCGTCTTGGGCTCCATGATGACCTCCGTCTTGCGGTCCTCCTGGTCTTGGTCTTGTTGCGCCGAAATGACAACCTTTGCCTGATGCCTCGGTACTCCGCGGCTGCGCTTGCCCCCTTTGCACCAAAGGGGAAAGGAGGACACTGCGCGGGCTGGCGCCCGCCTGGCGCCCTTGGTCGTCATGGCTTGCGTCATGGGCACCTCATGAGGTACCCCGCCTTGATCTCTCCGCCTCCTCGCGAGCCAGCCTGGTGAGGCCGTGCCTGAGGAAGGTCCGTGTTGTCCGCCCCGCGAGGCTTGGCCCCTCGCGAGGGTCTTGGGTCTGTGTTGATGAAGATGGGCTGTGCTGGGCCCCCCTTTGAGCCAGGCCGCAGGCAGGCAAGTCTGGGGACCCCCGTTCCCAGAACGCCGATAGTAGCCCCCGGGCCCAAGGCGCGCCCGGACTTGGCCGTGCAGGGAGGCAGAAGGGCAAGAGCGAAGGGCCGAGGGCCCTAATAGCCTGCGGCATTGGGCGCCGCGTGGCGGTCGATTGGACGTGGGCGGCACTATTCCCCCACGCCCCCTTATTTTGCTCCATGCTAGGCGGACTCGCAGTCGTACATAGCCGCTCCCCTTTCTGTTGCTCGAACGCCCTCTGCCCTTCCTCCGGTCGAACTCCAGCTTCTGTTTTCAACCCAATCTCGAACCTTCCCCCCCCTTCCCATCGCCATGGCTCCGACAAAGAAAGGAAGAGGGAACAAACCCGTGCCTCCGCCTTGCCCGCCGCCGTTGGCGACCCCCGCCGAGGGCTTGGGCAAGGTCAGCTCGGCTCTGGCCACTACCTTCAACGAATGCGGGAGGACGATGGCCTGGCCCGCGTCCCACTTCTCCATCGACAGGATAGTCACCGAGGTCCCGTATTTTGCTGACGCCCTGTGGGCGGGTCTGGTTCCTCCCTTTTCTGATTTCTTCAATGCCGTGCTTTCCCACTATCAGATCCACATGATGCATCTGGGTCCTGAATCCATCACCCTCCTTTCGGTCTTCTCCTTTGTTTGCGAGGCTATGATGGGCATCCTTCCTTCGGTTGCATTGCTGCGCCACTTCTTCTCGCCGCGCCTTGTCGACCCTACCCAATGCTGGGCGTGCGTGAGCTTCGTTGCCGCGTCTGAGACAGCGGCCTCTGGGATTGACTTCAAGCTCCCTCTGCCCGCGGCTGGGTTCCGCGAGCGGTGGCTGTATGTGGATGTAGGGGTGCCCAGCCCCCTGCTATCGGAGCCAACTTCCCCTGCTGTCCCCAATTCAGGCTGGGGCCAGGAGACGCTTGAGAGCCCCCGGCTCGTCTTCGTCTGGCACCACTTCGCGTTCTTGAGGTCGCTTGGCGTGACAGCGTCCAAGGTGGTGATGGAGTTCCTGCTACGCCGCGTTGCTCCTCTCCAACGCCACTCCCGCCGGATGTGGGCCTTCTGCGGGCGCGATGATCGTATGAGGCTCCAGGAAGAGGACCTGATGCCTGAAGTGCTGAGGACAACGCTCTTGACGCTGACTGGGGACCCCAACCCTGGCAGCATCCAGCAGGGAGGGGCCTTGCTGTACCTCTGCCAGAGCAGGGGCGATTTTGTGAATCAGATGCCTATCCTTGATGAGTGGGGGCCGCGCTCCGCCGGCCTCTAGGGGCCTCGCGATAACCCAGTGATGGTGACTGCCCTTCCAGTCGGCCAAGGCGACTCTTCCTCAAATGGCGGAGCAGGGAGGCATGAGGCGCCAGAGGCCGAGGGGGCTCCCGGCGGGGTGACAGCGTCGGGCGATGCTCATGAGGGAGCAGCTCTTGGGGCCCGTGCCGCTGAGGCTGAGGGTGACAAGCAGCTGCCCTCAGCGCCTGCGACTGAGGCCCCTAAGGCTCCAGCTGCTTCTCCTGGCGAGGCGATTGGAAGCGCGCATCAGGCAGGCGCCCCTGACGCAGATCGCCTTGACGCTCCGTCTTCGTCGCAGGTTGATCCCTGCGCTCAACTCTTGGGCCGCTTCCGCATGGACTTTGAGGCCCTCCGGAAGAGAAGGGAGGCCCTGGGCGATGATTACCCTTGTCGCCTGCTGAAGTGCAGGAAGTACTTCGCCACTGATGAGTAAGCCTTCTCCTTTCCCGGCTCCCGATCCTTCTGTTGCTTTTACTGATCCTTGCTCTGCAGGCCCCTTCCAGCCGATCTCGCGGAGACGGCTAAGGTGTCGTTCCCCTTGGCTTCGCCCCCTCCACCGTCCTCAAGCACTCCGAGCAGCAGAGCCCTTGTGGTGAGGGCGATCGGAGAGGCGAACCGTCCCGAGGCGCATCGTGGCCCTGCGCACCTCGCGATCCTCCTTCGCGGGCCTTCTTGTGGCATAGCCAGCCTGCCGTGGGCTTCTCGCCTGGTCGTGGACTGCGATTGGCTGAGGCACTCCCTGCGCTCTTCATCCGGGGATGGGCTGGCTCCAGGCCGGGCTTCTGGCGTGACGTGCCCGGCCGTCGCGAGGGTGCCAGCCCCCAGCCCCCTGCCCGGAGGGGGAGTGCTGATTCGTGGCCCCCGGCGCTTGCTCGGGGCAGATGATGGTGTGGAAGACGTGCTCCAGCGCGCCCGGGAGCGTCACGCTCTTCGCCAAGGATTCCTTCGAAGGGCGGCTGATGCGGTGAGCCTGCTTGGTGAGGAGCTTGCTGATCAAGACGCGGGCCTTGAGGCCGAGGGCCTGCGCCTGGCTGCAGAGAGGCGCGAGCTGGAGGGCGCCATCGCCCTTGCGCGCCGTCAACGCGATCTTGACGATGCAGAGGCCAAGGCGTCGCTGGTGGCCTCTCGGGAGGCCCGATCTCGGGCCCCTGAGGAGGCTCGGGAAGCCGACCGGTGGCAAGAGGCGGCGGAGGAGCGGGCTCGGGAGCTCTTGGCCTGGTGCTACTCACTGGAGGAGCAAGTGGAGTTGCGCGAGGCAGCCCTCGCGTCGATGAAGGTGGCCTCTAGCGACCCGGCAGAGCTCCAGAAGCGCGAGGAGGCGCTGACGTTGGAAGCCGCCAAACGTACCCGCGAGTACGAGCGTCTGGAGACGAGGGAGCGCTTGGTGACGCAGGTGGAGGATGATGTCGCTGCACAGGAAGCCCGTGTCCTGGAGGAGGTCGGACGTCGGGTGGCGATGGCGCGTTTGAACCTCGAGGACGAGTTCGAGGAGAAGTTGGGGTTGATCCGTGCCGAGGCTAAAGGCAGGACTGCCGCCTTGAGGGCCAAGCTGGAGGAGGCGACGCGGCGGGCCGATGCTTTCCGGGCCGCCCTTGAGGTGGCGCAAGGTGAGCTAACCACCTCCTAGGCCGAGGTGCTCCTTCTTCTCCAGTGGGTGGAGGAGGCTGAGGTCGTCGCGCGCCAGAATGCGGACGAGATACGTCAGCGGCGGATCTTGGAGCATGAGCACGGCCCCATGCTCACCACGCTCGGGGAGAGAGCCAACACAGCCTTGGGCAATATCTGCGAGGCGGCTGTTGGCGAGCCGCACGCAGTCAACTATGCCGGCAATCTTCAGTTCTTCACCGACGTGGTGACGCAGGTGGAGGCGCGGTCGGTCAGGGCTGACAGGTTGGTGGAGGAGAGGAGCCGCGCCCTGCTCAGGTGCGCCTTTTCTCGCGTCTTCAGCCATCTCCGGAACATGGATCCCCACTTCGATTTTGACGCCGCCATCGCCCTAGTCCCCCAGGCCGTCCGAGCCGACCTGGCACACTGGGTGGAAGACAATGTGGATGTTCTTATCAGGGCCTTCGCTTCAGACAACGACGGCGTGATCATGGCTGCCAACGAGGGCGGCGTGGTGAACGGCCCTGACACCGCTGGCGGCGACGCAGACAGCGATGGCGAGTTCAGCAACGCCAGCAACGGCTCGGGTGGTGCTCCTGAGGACGCATTGGGGGATTTATCCGACTGATTGTGCATCGTTCCTGCTTCCTTTACCCTGCATGAATAGAACTCAGGTTTTGGCCTGATGGCTGTGAGAGCATTTTGGAGGGGGAGCCCCTCATGTAAAACTTGTGTTCCTCGTATTAGTAGACGCTACATTGCCCATGCGCCCGCGCCAAGTGGTTGGCTTAAGTGACGCGCTGGTCGGCTAGTTTACCTTTGTCCCGTGCTGGCCCTGAGGTAGCCTGTGGGAGGCTGTGGTGTCCCGAGTGTTCCCTGATTGAATCCATAGGACCTGTAGTAAAACACCCTCCTGAGAGGACGCGGCGGCAGTAGTCTGGGCTGCGCGCAAGCTAGGCCTGACCCGGCTCGTGAGGGGCTCACGAGGGGAGGCAGCTGAGGTGAAGTGGTAACCAAAACGCGAGGAATTGCTCAAACGAGACTAAGCACCCCTTCCCCGAACACACGCAAATCTCAAATTCGAATCCAACTTGAATCCAGCGGGGGAAAGCGACAACCAAAGGGAAAAGCAACGAAAGCAGACAAAAGGCCGCGTCCGGCACCTAATCTAGTCTTGGACATCTTCTCACCAGCGCGGAGCTAAGTGCTGCCACTGGGCGTGGGAGGGAGCCCCAGGGCCTGAAGCCGGCACCCCTGAGACTCCGGGGCATGTACAGACCCACTCATTATCACGTGAGAGTGTCACGGGGCGGCGAGCTTCACATGCACTGGGCCTTCTTCACAGGAACCGGCCTTGCTTCATATCGCCAGACGAGGGCCCCGCCTTGCGCCACACTCTAGTGCCATCAACGATGACCCGAAATCAGGATGCCACCGATGGGGTAGAGCGGTCGCCAGCGGTTCCCCCGACGACCACGGGTCCTCCGCCAGGGGCAGGCCCTGAGGCACCTCCCCAGCAGAGGGCCTACCTCCTGAGAACACCTTGCTCCGAACACCGCGGTGGTGATGTCAGATCTCGGCCCCTCTCCTACAGCCCCCTGCACCCTCCTCCTGAGTGGTAGGAGACTGAGGGAGCAGGGCTGCTGCTCGCTATGGCGACCTGCACCTCCTGTGATCCATGATTAGCGTATGCTTGCTTTTGAGGAATTAGGGGTACCCGATAATCATTGCCTCCAGCGTGGCCAGTGGGACCGTCCCGGGGCTCCTGGAAGGGCTCAGCTTCTGGCGCCTCGTCCCCCCAGCTCGGGCTGAGGAGCGAGCCTTGTTCGCCTTGGTAAGGGTGTCCTTGGTCCATCATGAGGGGCACATATTCTTCCGATGCCGTCATCCCGAAGGCCATGCCGTAGTGCTCCGCGTGCCACGTAGCTCTGCTTGACGCGCCCACCGTGCGGTGGTAGCGTGGCTGTCCAATGGGGCCACGGGTCGCGTCGAGTCCTTCTTCTTCACGAACCGGGAGCCGGGGTAGCGCCGCCGCCGGTCCGGTGCCGACAGCTTCGCTGGCGTTGGAGTAGCCTTGGAGCCCGCGGGCGCGCGCGGAGCCCCCGCGCGGGCCGCCCTGGGCTTGAGATGGGAGCTGGGTGCAGAAGGGGTGAGCCCCCGAGGCAGCGAAGCCCAGGAGCTCTGCCACCCGCTCCAGCAGCACGTCGCGGCCGCCCTCCAGCAGCCTGCACTCCAGCAGCTCTCGGGCCACCGTGAGCGCGGCCCTCGAGTTCTCCTGTTCCCGGCGGGTGTACGGCATCGTGGTCGCGGCGTAATTGGAGGCCCTTGTTGCCGACCGCGCTTGCCGCAGTGTGAGAGCTGCCGAAGCCTGTCCGCGTCGCCCGCGGCCCGCAGCGCCCTGCGGACCGCGAGCTGCCTGGGGCACGGGGTCGCCCGAGGCGAGCGGCTCTGCACGGGCGGGCCATGCCGCCCATGGATCTGGGTTGCCCGCCTGGTCGCCGGACATGGTGATGACGATGCGACGGGGCATGAAGCGGTAGAAGGTGGATTCTGGCGCACCCCTACCTGGTGCGCCAAATGTCGGATTTCGGGTTCCGGCAGACCCTTGAGGTTCGAACACTGGGGTGCGCACGGAGATTTCGCCTTCTACCTACCTGCACCCCTCCACCTCGATAAGATCTGAGCTAAGATAAGAGTAACACAAGAGACACCGGGTTTATACTGGTTCGGGCCACCGTTGTGGTGTAAAACCCTACTCCAGTGTGTGGTGTGGTGGATTGCCTCTTAGGCTGATGATGATGAACAATACAAGGAAGAACAGCCTCGCGAGGGTCTGCTCTTTGCTGGGGGGACGAAGTGCTAGGAGGAGTTCGGTCACCCTTCTCTCTCTCTCTAATTTCGATCCGATCCTTGATCCTAGATCTCCGTCTCTAACCTTCCTTTTACCTCGAACCCGAGCCCTGATCCTTGTGGGTGCCTGGTCCTATTTATAGGCAATGGCCCTGGGCCTCTTCCCAAATATTGAGCGGGAAGGGCGCCAACAATTGGCCATTTTGAAGGGGAACATCTAGTACACTTATCCTGACTAAAGTTGGGCCTCGCCTGCACAAAGCTCTGGTGGTGACGCCGTCTTGGGCTCCACGATGACCTCCGTCTTGCGGTCCTCCTGGTCTTGGTCTTGTTGCACCGAAATGGCAACCTTTGCCTGATGCCTCGGTACTCCGCGGCTGCGCTTGCCCCCTTTGCACCAAAGGGGAAAGGAGGACATTGCGCGGGCTGGCACCCGCCTGGCGCCCTTGGTCGTCATGGCTTGCGTCACGGGCACCTCGTGAGGTACCCTGCCTTGATCTCTCCGCCTCCTCGCAAGCCAGCCTGGTGAGGCCGTGCCTGAGGAAGCTCCGTGTCGTCCGCCCTGCGAGGCTTGGCCCCTCGCGAGGGTATTGGGTCTGTGTTGATGAAGATGGGCCGTGCTGGGCCCCCCTTTGAGCCACGCCGCAGGCCGCGGGCAGGCAAGTCTGGGGACCCCCGTTCCCAGAACGCCGACAATCTTGCTATCCGGAGTGCAATTTTTTCTACCATATTATTGGAGGTGGTATTATGTCATTCTTGATAATTTGAGTTCATGTTTCATGATTCACATGTTGTTAAGAATGAGTTATTTTAAATCCATTAATCTCGTCAATGGAGTTATCTTGGGTTATATTTCACATAAAACCTTCCCTAAGGATCGTTGCTATTTGTGGTGCTCATATATGATCCAAGTTCTTCATCTACCCTCCCGGTGAAATAAGTTTCTCGTCTCCTCGTTCATATCAATCCAATTCTTTTTCCCGTGAGTGGCAGGTGGTCACCTCATAATTTGAGATGCATTCCATAAGACCATATCACGCTTATTCTTTTCGTTGTTAGTTTTCCAACAACTACGTTCAACCCTTCTCCTATAGATGCCTTTTCAAGCTCTTTTGTAGCATAAGTTGGCATTTTCTTCTACATTTTTTTGTCTCAATTATCTATATTCTATTATTTCTCCCGGAGGTCTAGTGATGTTGATATTTTCACTCGTCATCTTGGTTTGTCAAGATATCAATTTTTCTTCCATTTACAGTCGAAGTGCTGTCCAAATTATATCAGTCTTATTCCTCCTCTATCTTGTTTAACCGGAGTGTTGTGCCCTTTTGCTCAAGTTCTTTTTGCCTTATCAAGCCTTGCACCTCTTTTCAACCGGAGTGCTGTCTGAGATCTTTCTTACCCCTTGTTCCATTCATTCAATAGTTCCGGAGGCAGTGTGTTGCGTTTTTCATCAAGTATCTTCTCATCTTATCAAGTTCTTATTCAATTCCTTTTCTTTTCAAGCGAAGTGTTCCCCGAATTTGTTCTTCCTTGTTTCTCTTTTCTAACGGAGTGCTTTCAACTTCGTTCATCTTCGTTGCATTCTTTCTTTCAATTTGTTCAACCTCTTAAGGCTCGTGGTTTCACTCATTTGTCAAAGAAGCAACTTACTTTTACCTCTTCTTTTTCTCTTCCGTTGTCCCTCTGGTGCCATTCTAGATCTCGGGACGAGATCCTCTCATAGTGGTGGAGTGTTGTAACGCCCCGAGACCGATGTGCCAGGTGTCTTCCAGTTTTTCGCTATTGTTTCCATGTCATTGCTTGCGTGTCATGCATTGCATATCATGTCATCATGCGCATTTCATTTGCATACATGTTTGTCTCATGCATCCGAGCATTTTCCCCGTTGTCCGTTTTGCAATCCGGCGCTCCTATGTCACCCGGTGTCCCTTTCTACCTCTTTTCGTGTCCGGGTTTTAAACGTTTTTGGATTGGAACGAGACTTGTCATGCGGCCTTGGTTTACCACCGGTAGACCGCCTGTCAAGTTCCGTGCCATTTGGACTTTGTTTGATACTCCAACGGTTAACCATGGGACCGAAAAGGCCTCGTGTGTGTTGCAGACCAACACCTCTCCAAAGTGGCCCAATGCCCATCCAAACCCCCTCCATCCTCTCGGTCGTTCGATCACGATCGCGTGGCCAAAAACCACACCTCATTTGGACTCTCCTAGCTCCCTCTACCTATAAATATGCCCTCCCCGTCCATTTTCGCGGACGAAACCCTAGTCTACCACCTCCCCGCGCCGCTGGACGCGTCCTCACCGCACCGGACATGTCCACCGCGCCCCTCCACGTTGCTCCGACCTATGGCGTCGCGCCATGTCAGCCTCAGCCGCCTCCGCAGCCAATCCTAACACGCCATGTCACCCCGCCGCCTTCTCTTTCCTCCGTGCCCGCCACGGCCCGCCCGGGCCCGAGGCCGGCCCGCCCCGGGCCAGATCTGGGCCGCGCCCCGCGCCCGTTCGCCACCGCGGCGCCCGAGCTCTCCGCCGCCTACGCCGCCCGACCCCGCCGCCGGCGAGCGCGCCCGTCGCCCGGCCTCGCGCCGCCCGAGTCGGCCGCCGGATCCTAGCGCGCGCGCCGCTCGTGGAGGAGCTCGCCGCCAGCCGCGTCCTCCTCCCTCACTGGCGTGCCACCTCGCCACCCGCAGCGCCCTCTGCCGCCATTGCCTATGCGCCGCTGTCGCCGGAGTTGCCCCGCCGCCGTCATACCTCGCCGGCAGCGCCCCACCTCGGATCCGTTTGGATTAGGACGAGATCCACCCATCCCTCCAACCAAATGGTCGGTTCCATTCCGCACCGCGCCGTCCCGCTCCGCTCGATCCCGCGTTGACTTTTCGCGGAGGTAAAATTTCACTAAGTCCCCGAAGTTTCCAGATTCATGTGCCGATGCTCATCATGTCATAACTTCATCACTTTAGCTCCGATTCGTGCGTGTAGCATATCAAAATGTTCGCCTCGACGAGTACATCATTTCATCTCATTGCATCATTTTCATTTGAGCTCATCGTGATGCCCAAAATGCTGTTGGAAGAGGGCTATGTGATGATTATGTCAGATCTGTTTCAGCAAATGGCCTTTTGTCATTTTTGCCATGATTAATGTGCGCATGCTATGATCCTGAGCTCTACATGTGTTTTGATGAATGCCATGCCATCTTTACAGGGGTGTATGCCATGTATTTTTGTGATCTTTGTGGTGACTAGCACAAGCATGCAAAGTAGCGTAATCGTTGATGCTGATTTCAGGGACTTAGAATTTCACCAACTCCTTGTCCTGATTTTGTTGTTATGCCATATGTTCATGTTGTTTCCTAGTGATCCGTGCCTCTTTTGAGGATGATCAGTAAGGATGTTTTGTTAATATTGTGGTGCTCTATCTATCTGTGTCTTTGTTTGCATTTATGGAGCACCCTAGCTTGAGTCAATCGAGCTCTACTTTTGCTATAAAATGTTCCTGGCAGATTGTTAACTTGTTTAGCAATTTTGCCGAGGTTGTTGCTATTGATCCGTGCATGCTATGTTGTTGTTCTCGCCATGTCTAGAGTCTATGCCATGTCTTCTTGATGGGTGTATGCTTAGTTTGTCATGCCATGCCTCGTAGTGAGTGCATCGAGCTCGTAATCATGCCTACTCGTTAATCTGTTTTGCCATGCTCCAGTTTTTCACTAAGTCTGAATCTGTTTATGTTTTTGCTATGTTCACATGCTTGCTATTGTATTCTCTGATCCCTTTTGGCTCATGGTCACTAAGGGACTTTTGTTATATGCTTAGAGTAGCTTCATGCCATGCCTTGCTTTGCCATGACATGTCCGTGTAGCATGTAATTATCGTGCTCTAAACTTTGCTTCCTGATGATAAATTCCTGACATGCTGTTAATTTCACTAAGTCTGAAACATGTTGTCTTTTGCACTTTTGCCATGCTTATTTGAACCTGTTATTGAGTGAATTAGCCGTAGCTCAGTGTTCATCTTTTGTCAAGCATCATGAGTGGATCCCTGCCATGTATTTCGTTTCCATGTTTGAGTGCTGTAGCATATTTATCTTGATGCATTTAGATGGCTACTTGTTGTTTATCGCAGACCGGTGCCATATTTGTTTTGCTTGCCCTTTTCAAACCGTGCATCCGATTCCGGCGATCTTTATATCGATTTCAACCGAAATCACCTCACCTTTCTAGTGGCACTCTTGGTTTTCCAAGTTCAGGCCAGGTTCAATCATTCCTTTCCAAATCATGCATATGCATCACATACCGCATCCCGCATATCATACCATGTTCGTGTGTTGGTTGTTTACTATGTTGGGTGCTTCTTTCCGGTGTTGCTTCTTCGGGTTGGTTCCGATTACGTCGCATTTGTGAGGACCCATTCGACTACGTCCGTTTGTCTTCTTCATGGACTCATTCTTCTTCCTTGCGGGATTTCAGGCAAGATGACCATACCCTCGAAATCACTTCTATCTTTGCTCGCTAGTTGCTCGCTCTTTTGCTATGCCTATGCGGCGATACCTACCACTTGCTTATCATGCCTCCCATATTGTTAAACCAAGCCTCTAACCCACCTTGTCCTAGCAAACCGTTGTTTGGCTATGTTACCGCTTTGCTCAGCCCCTCTTATAGCGTTGGTAGTTGCAGGTGAAGATTGGAGTTTGTTCCATGTTTGGAACATGGATATTTTGTTGGGATATCACAATATCTCTTATTTAATTAATGCATCTATATACTTCGTAAAGGGTGGAAGGCTCGGCCTTATGCCTGGTGTTTTGTTCCACTCTTGCCGCCCTAGTTTCCGTCATACCGGTGTTATGTTCCCGGATTTTGCGTTCCTTACACGGTTGGGTTATAATGGGAACCCCTTGACAGTTGCCTTGAATAAAACTCCGCCAGCAAGTCCCAACCTTGGTTTTACCATTCGCCACCTAGCCTTTTCTTTCCCTTGGGTCGGCCAGCCCAAGGGTCATCTTTATTAAACCGCCCGGGCCAGTGCTTCTCTAAGTGTTGGTCCAACCCAGAGCACCGTGCGGGGCCGTCCCTTGGCAACTTGGGTTACGTTGGCTCCCGTACGCTTAGCTTATCCGGCGTGCCCTGAGAACGAGATATGTGCAGCTCCTATCGGGATTTGTCGGCACATCGGGCGGTCTTGCTGGACTTGTTTTACCATTGTCGAGGATGTCTTGTAACCGGGATGCCGAGTCTGATCGGATTGTCTTGGGAGAAGGAATATCCTTCGTTGACCGTGAGAGCTTGTGATGGGCTAAGTTGGGACACCCCTGGAGGGATTTGAACTTTTGAAAGCCGTGCCAGCGGTTATGGGCAGATGTGAATTTGTTAATGTCCGCTTGTAGAAAACCTGAAGTTGATCTTAATTAAAATACATCAACCGCGTGTGTAACCGTGATGGTCTCTTCTCGGCGGAGTCCGGGAAGTGAATATGGTGTTGGAGTTATGCTTGATGTAGGTTGTTCAAGGATCACTTCTTGATCATAGTTGTTCGACCGTGCTTTGCCTTCTCTTCTCGCTCTCATTATCGTATGTTAGCCACTGAGGGAGTCCTGGATTAGGGGGTGTCCGGATAGCCGGACTATACCGTCGGTCGGAATCCTGGCCTATGAAGATACAAGATTGAAGACTTTGTCCCGTGTCCGGAAGGGACTTTCCCTGGCGTGGAAGGCAAGCTTGGTGATACGGATATGTAGATCTCGTACCATTGTAACCGACTCTGTGTAACCCTAGCCCTCTCCAGTGTCTATGTAAACCGGAGGGTTTTAGTCCGTAGGACAAACAACAATCATACCATAGGCTAGCTTCTAGGGTTTAGCCTCTTTGATCTCGTGGTAGATCTACTCTTGTGCTACCCATATCATCAATATTAATCAAGCAGGACGTAGGGTTTTACCTCCATCAAGAGGGCCCCGAACCTGGGTAAAACATTGTGTCCCCTGCCTCCTATTACCATCCGCCTAGATGCACAGTTCGGGAGCCCCTACCCGAGATCCGCCGGTTTTGACACCGACATTGGTGCTTTCATTGAGAGTTCCTCTGTGTCATCACTTTTAGGCCCGATGGCTTCTCCGATCATCAGCAGCGATGCGATCCAGGGTGAGACTTTTCTCCCCGGACAGATCTTCGCATTCGGCGGCTTTGCACTGCGGGCCAATTCGCTTGGTCATCTGGAGCAGATCGAAAGCTACGCCCCTGGCCATCAGGTCAGATTTGGAAGTTTGAACTACATGGACGACATCCGCGGAGACTTGATCTTCGACGGATTCGAGCCACAGCCGAGCGCGCCGCACTGTCATGATGGGCATGATCTAGCTCTGCCGTTGAACAGTGCCCTGGAGGCCGCACCTGTGTCTGCTCCGACCCCTAGCTCGGAGCCGATCACACCAATCGAGGATGGGTGGTTAGACACCGCCTCGGGGGCTGCAATCCCTACGGCGATCAAGCCGAACACCAGCCTTGTCCTCTGCGAAGCCCGTGACTCCAAGGTGCCGGACTCCTCTCCGGACTCTCAGCCCTCCGTGCCCCTACCGATCGAATCCAATTGGGCGCCGATCATGGAGTTCACCGCCGCAGACATCTTTCAGCACTCGCCTTTAGGCGACATTCTTAATTCACTCAGGTCTCTCTCTTTGTCAGGAGAGTCCTGGCCGGACTATGACCGGCAGGATTGGGATGTGGACGATGAAGAAATTCGATGCCCACCCACCACCCACTTCGTAGCCACTGTCGATAATTTAAACGACGTGCTCGACTTCGACTCCGAAGACATCGACGGTATGGATGACGATGTAGGATATGAACATGAACCAACGCCTATAAGGCACTGGACAACCACCTCATCTCATGATGTATACATGGTGGACACACCCAAAGGAAGCGACGACGAGGAACACAGGGATGCAACGAGGGATCGTTCACTCGAAAAGCAATCAAAGCAGCGACGTAAGCGCCGCTCCAAGCTCCGCCTCGACAGAGCCAGCAGCCATACAGATCCAGCCATAGAGCAGGACGAGCCGGCAGACGACGAACATGCCTTCGAGCAAACGTCCGAACAGGGAAACTTGGATAAACAAACCGAACACCCCATCCCCGGCGAAAACAACAGTCCGGACGACCTTATGCCGGATAAACTCATGGAACAGAAGAACCTCCACAAAAGGCTCGTCGCCACTGCGCATAGCCTGAAAAAGCAGAAGCGGAAGCTCAAAACTGCGGAAGATGCACTCAGAATAAGATGGAGCAAAGTACGCAACACTGCAGACAAATATGGCGGCAATCGCCGCACAAAAAGCTATCCAAAGTGAAAGCTACTACCTGAATTTGACGAGGAGGCCTTAGAGCCCCCGCAATCAAAAAATAGGAAAGCCACCCGATCAGATAGACGACCGCATGGCCAACATGGAGCGGCAAGCGGCGCCGCACACAAGCCGGCACGCGATCCACCAAAGGATCCACATCAAAAAGACGACCCAGCCAAATCTATCTATGGGCCAAGAAAGCAAGCTCTAGTAAGCAATGCAACACAACAAATATCCGAACATCACGGCACACCCAAATACAGGGGTGCCGCACACCCCCTATGTTTCACCGATGAGGTGCTGGACCATGAATTTCCAGCGGGATTCAAGCCCGTAAACATAGAGGCGTACGACGGAACAACAGACCCTGGGGTCTGGATCGAGGACTATATCCTCCACATACACATGGCCAGAGGAGATGACCTCCACGCCATAAAATACTTACCCCTCAAGCTTAAAGGGCCAGCCCGGCATTGGCTCAAAAGCCTTCCCGAAAACACCATTAGAAGTTGGGAAGAGCTCGAGGATGCTTTCCGGGAAAATTTTCAAGGGACCTATGTCCGCCCTCCGGATGCAGACGATCTCAGTCACATAACTCAATAGCCCAGAGAGTCAGCCCGGAAATTCTGGAACATATTTCTTACTAAAAAGAATCAGAGAGTCGACTGTCCGGACGCCGAAGCCCTAGCAGCTTTTAAGCATAACGTTCGAGACGAATGGCTCGCCAGACACCTCGGCCAAGAAAAGCCAAGAACAATGGCCGCATTAACAAGCCTCATGACCCACTTTTGCGCAGGAGAGGACAGCTGGTTGGCAAGATGTAGCACCAGCGACCCAAGTACATCCGAAGTTAGGGATGGAAACGGAAAACCCTGACGCAGCAAGGACCAGTGCCGGAATAAGGGAAACAGCCCAAAGAGCACGGCGGTCAACGCTGGATTCAAAAGCTCGCGGCAGAATCAGAGAAAGCCGCCCATCAAGGATAACAGGGACGAGCTATCCAACTTAAACAAAATCTTGGACAAGATATGTCAAATACACAGTACTCCCGGGAAGCCTGCGAACCATACCCATAGAGATTGTTGGGTTTTCAAGCAAGCCGGCAAACTCAACGCCAAACACAAGGGGCTGGACACACCAAGTGAGGACGACGACGAACCCCACAAGCAGAGCACCAGGAAACAAAAGGATTTCCCACAAGAAGTCAAAACAGTAAACTTACTTCACGTGACGAACAAAATGGCGCCACCAGAGATACGCGCCATACGGCCTATCCCAAAGGAGTCTCGCCAATGGTTGTTAAAACCGATCACCTTCGACCATCAGGATTACTCTAGAAGTATCCGGAACGCAGGCTGGACTGCCTTGGTATTAGATCCAATAGTCGGCGGACTCCACTTTACAAATGTCCTGATGGACGGCGGCAGTGGGCTAAACCTGTTATACCAGGACACAATCCGCAACTTGGGGATAGACCCACCAAAAGTTCTCCATAGCAAAACCTCCTTTCAAGGGGTAACGCCAGGCCCGGATGCCCGCTGCATGGGTTCTCTACGGCTAGAAGTTATGTTCGGCTCCCCCGATAACTTCCGTCACGAACAGCTAACTTTCCACATCGCCACATTCTCAAGTAGCTATCATGCACTGCTGGGGCGCAAAGCTTTCGCCCGCTTTAACGCAATACCGCATTATGCATCTCTTATGCTTAAGATGCCCGGTCCACGAGGCATCATCTCATTAAAGGGAAAACACTGAGTGTTCCTCCCGCGCGGAAGACGGTGCGACTTCCTTGACAACCCCACAATAAAGCGGCTTCACCAGCCAAAGCACCTAAACAGGTCGTCAAGACCACGGACACGGCTAGACGAGTCCGGAATAAACATACAATTGATAAAGGCTTAATAGCCGTATACCCCTGTACTAGGGGCTCCACGCATATAAAACAAGAGACAATAAAGCTCAATTTTACCCATTTCGATTTATACTTTGTTTATTTAGTATAACTCATGTTCGGCACGATCTTTCTTTAACTAAGTTCCTCTCTTTTACAAATGAACACCGTGCTACGCCCGTCCAGGATATGGCACAACGGAGACACAGGCGCACACGTGCAGCAGGGACCCGTTCCAAGGATTCTTTTCAGATTAAGACCCTGCGTAAACCTTTTTTACTATCTCTTGTGGATACACATCCCCTGGTTTCTTGGTATAACCAAGGAGGAGGCTGGCGTTTTGGCATGTGGCCACGTCAGAGTTTTGCGCGTACCTGGACACTAGGGGCTTATTACTAAGGGCGTTATCCCGCCCGCCCTCATAAAGACCGAATACCTTAGGGAGTGTTCGACGTCGCGAGTTTGGCCTTATATGCATCAGCGCCGAATCATGTCTTTGGTCAAATGTTGGGTTTGCCCGGCTCCTGTGTTTTGCTACCTTACGTTCTGCTCTATCGGCTAAGGCGGCACCAGGAGAACTACTGCGATTGTGCCCCGGTTCGGCCAGGCGAGCACCTTAGTAGAGAAAGCCGAAAACTGACTGTCATGATATAGCATGAGACTGGTCAACCACTCGATGACTTTCCGGAATCTTTAGGATTCCTCCGCATTAACGAAGGGCCACTTCCCGGCTAGGCACATACGCGCCCTGACTTCGGGCGAGCGTAGGCGCCACCAGGGGCTATATAAGTACCTCACTGTCAAACTCCTATGGCTAAGTGAAAGTGATAAAGCATCATAGTCCGATTGCCTAGTTCGCTGCGCTATCACATCCTTTGTAGGACCAAGACGTTGGATCAAGTGTGAAAATGCGCCTTCTGCGAACACCCCCGCATTATGTGCGTGGGGGCTGAAGCCGACGACTGCCATCTTTCAGATTATATATACATATATGTTAAACGGCCGCACATGAGGTATTATAATACTTGCAGGCACAAGTATAAAAAGCTTCTACAATTTATCAAAATATTGTTTTACAATAATATATGCTATTCGAATATAGTATCCTTCGAGCACTGCGTCTCTATTAAATGAGCGCCTTGAAGAACTTCCTGAAAATAGTGCTCGGCAGGTACTCGGCTTCCATCCGAGTCTGGGGATGCAACAGCGGTGGCCTCCATTTACACCCAGTATGTCTTGACACAGGCAAGAGCCATCCGCGCACCCTCTATGCACGTTGACCTCTTCATCGCATTGATATGCGGCGCCGCACCAAGGAACTGCTGCACCAAGTTGAAATAACTTTTCGGCTCTGGCCTCTCTGGCCACAGATGACTCATGACATACTTCATGGCGAGTCCGGACAACCTATTTAGCTCGGCCCATTCGGCCAAACGATCGGCTAATGACAGCGGACGCTCCGGATTGTGGAACTACGACCAAAAGAGCTTTTCCACTTCGCGATCTTCTTGATCTCGGAAGTGTTTGGCCGCATCTGCGGCACTCGCTGCCAAATCCAGATAGGTGTCTGCCGTACTCCACATCCGGTCTAACGGAGCATGTTTAGGATCACAGAACTTCCTCTGCAGCATAAAGGGCTTTCCAGCCGTGACCTCTCTGGCCTGACGCAGCTCCTCCTTCATAGCTCTCATCGCAGAGCGAGCATCCTTGGCAATGGCAACGGCCTTCTCTAGGTCCGTCTGTTCCGCCCGATCTTCTTTTTCAAGAAGCTTGCAACGGTCAGCAGTGCTCTTCAGCTTCACAGCCATCTCGGCCATTTCCCTCTTGCTTCGGCAGTGAGCAGCATGTTCGGCTTTCAGCTCTTCAATTGCCTTTCCGGCAGCCGCATCACTTTTTCTGGCTTGCTCCTTGGCTCGGGCAAGTTCCGCCCGAAGATTCTCCATGGCAGCAGCACCATCTGCATCCAGCGCACACATTGTAAGATACTGGCATAAAGCTCCTCTTACCAGGTGCCGCTGGAGTAATTACATACCTTGTGCCTCGTCAAGCCGCTTGTTGACAAGCGCAATGTCGGCATCTGCCACGTCAAGTTGCCGCTTTAGCTCAGCAAATTCATCAGTTCGGCTGGCCACCCGACACTTCGCCACCTACGTATGAAGGCGACATATTAAACCTGGGATTATGATCCTCTGCGCGCTGTCACTTTTGACAACGCACAGAGTCTCAGGGGCTACTATCTACACAGGGCGCATCTTATTTATGGGCAGCTGTCCAAAAAGGGTACATTATTTCACGTACCTCAAAACCTGTCAGTAAACTCCTGACGGCTTCGTGGAATCCGCTCTCCGCGGATGAAATCCTCTCAATCACCGCACCCATCAATGCACGGTGCTCCTCTGAGATAGATCCTCGCCCTAGCAGATCCTTCAGCTCCTCCGACCGCGCACCAGACGGTGCCGGACTTGTCCGATGGCCCTTTTCGAAGGCCGGACGCGGAGGGCTTTGGGGGGCCATAGGACTACCTTCCGGCCCTGCTGGATTCGGAGAAACCCTCCGCGACGATACCTCAGGATCGCCCGCCTCGTAAGGCGGTACGACAGGGGGAGGCGTTTTTCTCTCCATGATCTCCGGAAGAAGATCCCCCGAAGACGAGCTCTGCTGAGAAGGGCTAAGGTCTGAGCTACAAGGTAAATTTTCGATTACTCTTCTCAGATATAATGCCAGGATTTCTCTCATTTCTTAAAAAGAAAATCTCCTCTCTACTTACGGCTCGGTGGAGGGCTAATCCCCTTGAGGGCATAATTCGGCCGAAGTATCCCCTAGCGCAGGACCCTCTGATGAAGATTTCTTCCCCCGCTTTGAGGCCATGGTCTCTGGGTCGTCAGAGGCGGTCCTCTTCTTCCCCTGAGGAGAGGAATTTTCGATTCCTCCCTTCCGGACAACCTTCTTCGAGGAGGCTGTAGCTTCCTTGTCCCCTCCCTCGCTTTCCTCCGAAGGCACAACCTCCAACATCCTGACTAGCACGGGATCCGGCGTGGTCTCGGGGAGGGGGGCCGGACACCTTATTAGCTTTGCTTTCGCTATCCACTCCTGTTTAAAGGACAGGTCTTTTAGGGGCAATTTTATGATAAATATACGGGTAGCGAGTCCAGGCACAAGGCTACTTACTTGAGTATCCGGGCGATTGCAGCTCAGACCTGCGTCCTCCATAGAGTCCGGACACACTACTTGTAGTATGAAGAACAATTTGTACATCTCCACGGGCGTCATGCCAAGAAAATGTTGGAGAACTCGTGGTCCCTCCGGGTTGAACTCCCACAGGCGGAGGGGGCGACGTTTGCAGGGCAGAACTCGGCGAATTAACATAACCTGCAGCACCACGACCAGACTGATGTCTCTTTCTAGGAGATCTCGGATGCGGCCCTACAATAGGGGCACGTCCTTTGCTGACCCCCAGTCCAGCCCCTTATTGACCCATGACGCCAGTCGTGGCGGGGGACCCGAGCGGAAAGCAGGTAGCGCCACCCACTTGGTGCTCCTGGGAGCTGTGATATAAAATCACTCTCATTGCCATAAGCTGGACTCCCCTTGAAAAGAGCCCTCGGGCCATGGAGCACTAGCATTCTTGCTTATAAAAGCACCTCCGCAATCCGCGTGCCATCCCTCGATCATCTTCGGCTCTACTTTGAAGGTCTTGAGCCATAGTCCGAAGTGAGGAGTACTACGGAGGAAGCCTTCACACATGACGATGAATGAGGAAATATGGAGGATGGACTCCGGAGCTAAGTTGTGAAATTCCAGCCCATAATAGAACATGAGCCCCCTCATGAAGGGATCTGTCAGGAAGCCTAGCCCCCGAAGGAAGTGAGACATGAACACCACACTCTCACCAGGCTTGGGAGTGGGAATGACCTGCCCTTGAGCAGGCAGCCTATGCGAGATTTCACCGGTCAAGAACCTGGCCTCTCTCAACTTCAGCACGTCCTCCTCCATAACGGAGGAGGGCATCCATCGGCCTCGAAGGTCGGAACCGGACATTGTCGAAGGTCCGAAGCGCCTGAAATCTGGAGCCTTGGGTGTTGGAACTCGAGGCGAAGGGCGAACTCGTTTGAGATTGAAAGAAATGAGTAAGGACTTGGTCTCTTTATAAAGAGGTTGAATACCAAGGGCCCTCCCCGTGACCGTTTGAGACTCGCCTTTGATCAAGAAAACATACCAACGGGTACGGTTGGGTTACCCACGCCCGTATTGATGAGAATCCTAGAATAAGGGGACATGATCTCTGCTTTGACAAGATGTGCCAAGGAAACCGCCTCGCTAAACGCGCTGAGGTGGGACAGTAAAATGATTTGAATAAAGACTTGGCCATGGTGTAATGTCACGCTACAGAATACGTCAGCAGATTAGATTTGTGTAAATATTATTCTCTCTATGGCAATATGTGGAAACTTATTTTGCAGAGCCGGACACTACCTTTGTGTTCAAAATCTTCTATGAAGTACTTGGAGGAGGAACCCGCCTTGCAATGCCGAAGACAATCTGCGCACCGGACTCATCGTCATTGAAGCCTGGTTCAGGGGCTACTGAGGGAGTCCTGGATTAGGGGGTGTCCGGATAGCCGGACTATACCGTCGGTCAGACTCCTGGACTATGAAGATACAAGATTGAAGACTTCGTCCCGTGTCTGGAAGGGACTTTCCTTGGCGTGGAAGGCAAGCTTGGCGATACGGATATGTAGATCTCCTACCATTGTAACCGACTCTGCTTAACCCTAGCCCTCTCCGGTGTCTATATAAACCGGAGGGTTTAGTCCGTAGGACGAACAACAATCATACCATAGGCTAGCTTCTAGGGTTTAGCCTCTTTGATCTTGTGGTAGATCTACTCTTGTACTACCCATATCATCAATATTAATCAAGCAGGACGTAGGGTTTTACCTCCATCAAGAGGGCCCGAACCTGGGTAAAACATTGTGTCCCCTGCCTCCTGTTACCATCCGCCTAGACGCACAGTTCGGGACCCCCTACCCGAGATCCACCGGTTTTGACACCGACAGCCACCATATATGCTAGTCGCTTGCTGCAGCTCCACCTCATACCTTTACCTTACCCATAAGCTTAAATAGTCTTGATCACGAGGGTGTGAGATTGCTGAGTCCCCGTGACTCACAGATACTTCCCAAACCAGTTTGCAGGTGCCGATGATACCGTGCAGGTGACGCAACCAAGCTCAAGGAGGAGCTCATTGAAGATCGTGTTCTTTATGTTGTTCCGTTTTCTAGTTGATCAGTAGTGGAGCCCAGTTGGGACGATCGGGGATCTGTGTAGCATTTAAGGTAGTCTTATTCTACTTTTGGTTCCGTAGTCGGACCTTGATTGTATCTGGATGATGTAATGCTTTATTCATGTATTGTGTGAAGTGGCGATTGTAAGCCAACTATGTATCTCTTTCCCTTATGTATTACATGGGTTGTGTGAAGATTACCTCACTTGCGACATTGCTTTCAATGCGGTTATGCCTCTAAGTCGTGCTTCGACACATGGGAGATATAGCCGCATCGAGGGCGTTACAAGTATCAAGCATCCCCAAGCTTAATTCCTGCTCGTCTTCGAGTAGGTAAATGATAAAAAGAGAATTTTTGTTGCAGAGTGCTACTTGGCATAATTTTAATGTAATTCTTCTTAATTGTGGTATGAATATTCAGATCCGAAAGATTCAAGACAAAAGTTCATATTGACATAAAAATGATAATACTTCAAGCATACTAACTAAGCAATTATGTCTTCTCAAAATAACATGGCCAAAGAAAGTTCATCCCTACAAATTCATATAGTTTAGTCATGTTTCATTTTCGTCACACAAGAATGCTCTCATCATGCACAACCCCGATGACAAGCCAAGCAATTGTTTCATACTTTAGTAATCTCAAACCTATAAACTTTCACGCAATATATGAGCGCGGGCCATGGACATAGCACTATGGGTGGAATAGAATATAATGAGGGGGGTTATGTGGAGAAGACAAAAAAGGAGAAAGTCTCACATCAATGAGGCTAATTAATGGGCTATGGAGATGCCCACCGACTGATGTTAATGCAAGTAGTAGGGATTGCCATGCAACGGATGCACTAGAGCTATAAATGTATGAAAGCTCAACAAAAGAAACTAGTGGGTGTGCATCCAACTTGCTTGCTCACGAAGACCTAGGGCACTTGAGGAGGCCCATTGTTGGAATATACAAGCTAAGTTCTATAATGAAAAATTCCCACTAGTATATGAAAGTGATAACATGAGAGACTCAATACTATGAAGATCATGGTGCTACTTTGAAGCACAAGTGTGGTAAAAGGATAGTAACATTGTCCCTTCTCTCTTTTTCTCTCATTTTTTTGGGCCTTTTCTTTTTTGTGGCCTTTCTCTTATTTTGGGCCTTCTCTTTTTTATGGCCTTTTTTATTCCTCACTTGGGACAATGCTCTAATAATGATGATCATCACACTTCTATTTATTTACAACTCAATGATTACAACTTGATACTAGAACAAAGATGACTCTATATGAATGCCGCCGACGGTGTACCGGGATATGCAATGAACCAAGAGTGACATGTATGAAAGAATTATGAACGGTGGCTTTGCCACAAATACTATGTCAACTACATGATCATGCTAAGCAATATGACAATGATGAATGTGTCATGATGAACGGAATGATGGAAAGTTGCATGGAAATATATCTCGGAATGGCTATGGAATTGCCATAATAGGTAGGTATGGTGGCTGTTTTGAGGAAGATATAAGGAGGTTTATGTGTGAAAGAGTGTATCATATCACGGGGTTTGGATGCACCGGCGAAGTTTGCGCCAACTCTCAATGCGAGAAAGGGAAATGCACGGTACCGAAGAGGCTAGCAAGGATGGAAGGGTGAGAGTGTGTATAATCCATGGACTCAACATTAGTCATAAAGAACTCACATACTTATTGCAGAAATCTACAAGTCATCAAAAACCTCGGCACTACGCGCATGCTCCTAGGGGGATAGATTGGTAGGAAAAGACCATCGCTCGTCCCCGACCGCCACTCATAAGGAGGACAATCAAATAACACCTCATGTTTCAAATTTGTTGCATAACGTTTACCATACGTGCATGCTACGGGACTTGCAAACTTGAACACAAGTATTTCTCAATTCCACAACTACTCAACTAGCATGACTTTGATATTATTACCTCCATATCTCAAAACAATCATCAAGCATCAAACTTTTCTTAGTATTCAACACACTAATAAGAAAGTTTTATTATTAATCTTGCATACCAAGAATGTTAGGATTTTAAGCAAATTACCATGCTATTAAGACTCTCAAAATAATCTAAGTGAAGCATGAGAGATCAATAGTTTCTATAAAACAAATCCACCATCGTGCTCTAAAAGATATAAGTGAAGCACATAGAGTATTCTATCAAAATCCAAATCATGTATAGCTCTCTCAAAAGGTGTGTACAGCAAGGATGATTGTGGTAGACTAACAAGCAAAGAATCAAATCATAAAATACGCTCCAAGCAAAACACATATCATGTGGTGAATAAAAATATAGCTCTAAGTAAAGTTACCGATAGAAGTAGACGAAAAAGGGGATGTCTTCCGGGGCATCCCCAAGCTTTGGCTTTTAGGTGTCCTTAGATTATCTTGGGGGTGCCATGGGCATCCCCAAGCTTAGTTTCTTGCCACTCCTTGTTCCATAATCCATCAAATCTTTACCCAAAACTTGAAAACATCACAACACAAAACTTAAAGTAGAAAATCTCGTGAGCTCCGTCAGCGAAAGAAAACAAAATACCACTTCAAGGTACTGTAATTAAATCATTATTTATTTATATTGGTGTTAAACCTACTGTATTCCAACTTCTCTATGGATTATAAACTATTTTACTAGCCATAGATTCATCAAAATAAGCAAACAACACACGAAAAACAGAATCTGTCAAAAACAGAACAGTCTGTAGTAATCTGTATCTAGGGCAATATCTGGAACCCCAAAAATTCTGAAATAAATTTTTGGACGTGAGGAATTTATCTATTAATCATCTAAAAAATAATTAACTAAATAGAACTTTCCAAATAAAATGACAGCAGTTCTCGTGAGCGCTAAAGTTTCTGTTTTTTACAGCAAGTTCAACAAGACTTTCCCCAAGTCTTCCCAACGGTTCTACTTGGCACAAACACTAATTAAACACAAAAAACACAACCAAAACAGAGGCTAAATAATTTATTTAATACTAAACAGGAGCAAAAAGCAAGGATTAAAAATAAAATTGGTTTGCCTCCCAACAAGCGCTATCGTTTAACGCCCCTAGCTAGGCATAACAAGCAAGAATAGATCTAGGTATTGCCATCTTTGGTAGGCAATCCATAAGTGGCTCTCATGATATATTCATATGGTAATTTTATTTTCTTTCTAGGGAAGTGTTCCATTCCCTTTTTTAATGGAAATTGAAATCTAATATTCCCTTCCTTCATATCAATAATTGCACCAACCGTTCTAAGGAAAGATCTACCAAGAATAATAGGGCAAGAAGGATTGTAATCTATATCAAGAACGATAAAATCTACGGGCACATAATCCTATTCCCAACAATAAGAACATCATTAATTCTTCCCATAGGTTTCTTAATAGTGGAATCCGCAAGATGCAAGTTTAGAGAGCAATCATCGAAATCATGGAAATCTAGCAAATCACACAAAGTTTTGGGGATAGTAGAGACACTAGCACCCAAATCACACGAAGCATAAAACTCATAATATTTAATTTTAATTTTAATAGTAGGTTCCCACTCATCATAAAGTTTTCTAGGGATAGAAACTTTCAACTCAAGTTTTTCTTCATAAGATTGCATCAAGGCATCAACAATATGTTCGGTAAAGGCTATATTTTGACTATAAGCATGAGGAGATTTTAGCACGGATTGCAACAAGGAAATACAATAAATTAAATAGAAATTTTCATAATTAAATTCCTTGAAATCCAATATAGTGGGTTTAGCATCATCTAGGATTTTATTTCTTTTAATCCCACTTTCATCAATTTCACCATCAAGATCTAAATACTTCAAATTTTTAGAACACCTTCTAGGTAAAGGTGGATCATATTCAGTCCTATCATTATCAAGATTAATATTGCAAAACAAAGATTTAATAGGGGACACATCAATAACTTTTAGATCTTCATCTTTATTTTCATAGGAACTAGAAGAACACGCTTTAATAAAGGCATCTTTCATAGCACGCATCCTAGCGGTTCTTTCCTTGCACTCATCAATGGAAATTCTCATGGCTTTGAGAGACTCATTGATATCATGCTTAGGAGGAATAGATCTAAGCTTTAAATAATCAACGTTCCTAGCCAAATCATCAATCTTAAGCATTTTTTCTTCAATCATAGCATTAAAATTATTTTGCAAAGAAATAAATTCTTTAATATTAGATTCAAAATCAGAGGGCATCCTATTATAATTTCCATAAGAATTGTTGTAGTAATTACCATAGTTATTAGAGGGGTTACTAGGATAAGGCCTAGGATTGAAATTTCCTCTATACGCGTTGTTACCAAAATTATTCCTACCAACAAAATTCACATCCATAGATTCATTATTATTCTGAATCAAAGTAGACAAGGGAATATCATTAGGATCAGAAGAAACACTCTTATTAGCAAATAATTTAATAAGTTCATCCATCTTTCCACTCAAAACATTAATTTCTTCTATCGCATGCACCTTTTTATTAGTGGATCTTTCAGTGTGCCATTGAGAATAATTAACCATAATATTATCTAGGATTTTAGTAGCATCTCCTAAAGTGATTTCCATAAAAGTGCCTCCCTCGGCCGAATCTAAAAGATTTCTAGAAGAAAAATTCAATCCGGCATAAAAAATTTGTATAATCATCCACAAATTCAAACCATGAGCAGGGCAATTACGTATCAGTAATTTCATTCTCTCCCAAGCTTGTGCAACATGTTGATGATCAAGCTGCTTAAAATTCATAATATCATTTCTAAGAGAGATGATCTTAGCGGGAGGAAAATACTTAGAGATAAAAGCATCTTTGCACTTGTTCCATGAATCAATACTATTTTTAGGCAAAGATGAAAACCAAGCTTTAGCACGATCTCTAAGCGAAAAAGGAAATAGCTTCAATTTAACAATATCATTATCGACATCTTTCTTATTTTGCATGTCACACAAATCAATGAAGCTATTAATATGGGTAGCGACATCTTCACTAGGAAGGCCGAAAAACGGATCTTTCATGACAAGATTCAGCAAAGCAGCATTAATTTCACAAGATTCAGCATCAGTAAGAGGAGCAATCGGAGTGCTAAAGAAATCATTATTGTTGGCATTGGTGAAGTCACACAATTTAGTATTATCTTGAGCCATCACGTCAAACAAGCACGAGCAAACAAAAAGCAAACGGGCAAAAAGAGGCAAATAGAGAGGGAGGATAGAGAGAGAGGGCGAATAAAATGGCAAGGGTGAAGTGGGGGAGAGGAAAACGAGAGGAAAATGACAAATAATGTAATGCGGGAGATAGGGATTGTGATGGGTACTTGGTATGTTGACTTTTGCCCAGACTCCCTGGCAACGGCGTCAGAAATTCTTCTTGCTACCTCTTGAGCACTGCGTTGGATTTCCCCGAAGAGGAGAGGATGATGCAGCAAAGTAGCGTAAGTATTTTCCTCAGTTTTTGAGAACCAAGGTATCAATCCAGTAGGAGGCTACGCGCGAATCCCTTGTACCTACACAAAAACAATAGCTCAACGCAGCCAACGCGCTTAGGGGTTGTCAATCCCTTCACGGTCACTTACGAAAGTGAGATCTGATAGAGATGATAAATAATATTTTTGGTATTTTTGGTATAGAGATGCAAAGTAAAAAGTAAAAGCAAAGAAATAATAAAGTGATGGAGATTGATATGATGAGAAAGAGACCCGGGGGCCATAGGTTTCACTAGTGGCTTCTCTCAAGAGCATAAGTATTCTACGGTGGGTGAACAAATTACTGTTGAGCAATTGACAGAATTGAGCATAGTTATGAGAACATCTAGGTATGATCATGTATATAGGCATCACGTCCGAGACAAGTAGACCGACTCTTGCATGCATCTACTACTATTACTCCACTCATCGACCGCTATCCAGCATGCATCTAGAGTATTAACTTAAAAACAGAGTAACGCCTTAAGCAAGATGACATGATGTAGAGGGATAGTTTCATGCCATATGATAAAACCCCATCTTGTTATCCTCGATGGCAACAATACAATACATGCCTTGATGCCCCTTCTGTCACTGGGAACGGAAACCGCAAGATCGAACCCAAAGCTAAGCACTTCTCCCATGGCAAGAACAACCAATCTAGTAGGCCAAACCAAACTGATAATTCGAAGAGACTTGCAAAGATAACCAATCATACATAAAATAATTCAGAGAAGATTCAAATATTATTCATAGATAGACTTGATCATAAACCCACAATTCATTGGTCTCAACAAACACACCGCAAAAAGAAGATTACATCGAATAGATATCCACAAGAGAGGGGGAGAACATTGTATTGAGATCCAAAAAGAGAGAAGAAGCCATCTAGCTACTAACTATGGACCCGTAGGTCTGAAGTAAACTACTCACACTTCATCGGAGGGGCTTGGATGATGATGTAGAAGCCCTCCGTGATCGATGCCCCCTCCGGCGGAGCTCCGGAACAGGACCCAAGATGGGATCTCATGGATACAGAAAGTTGCGACAGTGGAATTAGGTTTTTCGCTCTGTCCCCGATCGTTTGGGGGTACATAGGTATATATAGGAGGAAGGAGTACGTCAGTGGAGCTTCGAGGGGCCCACGAGGTAGGGGGCGCGCCCTGGGGGCGCCCTCCACCCTCGTGACCGCCTTGTGGCTTTCTTGACGGAGGGTCCAAGTCTCCTGGATCTTATCTGATGAGAAAATCATGTTTCCGAAGGTTTCATTCCGTTTGGACTCCGTTTGATATTATGTTTCTCCGAAACACTGAAATAGGAAAAAAACATCAATTCTGGGCTGGGCCTCCGGTTAATAGGTCAATCCCAAAAATAATATAAAAGTGGAAAATAAAGCCCAATATAGTCCAAAACAGTAGATAATATAGCATGGAGCAATCAAAAATTATAGGTAGGTTGGAGACGTATCAGGGAACGACATGGAGGCAGGGAAGACTCGGCAGTTGTTTTTGTTTCCCACACAGAGGGGAGTACGACTGTACGAGGGTTTATTGGTTCGTCTGCCGTCGCCAGAGAATAACAGCAGGTGTGGGTGAGTAGAGGGATGGCTAGGCCAGCGATGGGAGTATGGTGGGGCGGTGAGGCCTGCGCGGCAGCACAGCCGGCCGCGGGGAGGAGGGGGCAGGCAGTCCCGCCGGCGCTTGTTTGAGCGGCTGGAGCAGGAAGAGCAGAGATTGAAGAAGCACAACGGCCATTGGATGGACATCCAACAGTATACAGGCCATCCATGGAAAGCCTCAAATCTGTGGAAAACAACATACAACCCATCTGCCATTATTTCAAATAATTTACAGCCCATTTGCTAATTCTTACGGGTTTTTTTGGAGCCCATATTCTTTTTGTTAGCATTACAGCCCATATTGTGGCCACTTAAAAAATTATATGAAATTTTGCATATGTCGGTGCGGTCTGAACTGTTTTTAATCCCGAAATTTCGAGTCACATTCAGACTGATTTTAAAAATAAATGTATATCAATATAAAATCTAATAAATTGTCCACGCATAAAAATCAATGCAATTTAGAATCTCGAAATGAAAAAAAGATATTTGAAACTAATTGCCGGTTTGATGTGTTTTAAAAATGTACAGCCCATTTCTCATTACTGATAGGCCATTTTCTCGGCCAGCCGAATGAAGCTCTCCTCGTCTTGAAAGATTTGCAGCCCAACAGGCCTGATAAAGCGACTTACTTGACAAATCACAAAAAAACTGGGCTAGCCATTTTTAGAAAGAAAAAAAACTACTGGGCTGGTCTGTGGTAAACATAAAAGAAAAGGTTGTCTAGACATGCCAGAGTGTCCCGCATAGCCCAGTTGACACCCTGCTTCCGTCTCAAAAACAAATTAGATAAATGCCACTCCAATTATGGATTCATAAAAATGCCACTGCAATTTCCAAACTTTGAGAAATGCCACTGCAATTTTTGCAAACTTTGAAAAATGCCACTTCAGTTTGCAAACTTTGAAAAACGCCACTCCAGACTTCGAAAAATGCCACTAGAAATGGCATTTTTCATAGTTTGGAAATTGCAGTGGCATTTCTCGGATACACCAGATTTGGAGTGGCTTTTCTCAAATTAACCCAAAACAAAAATAACTGGTGAGCTGCTGGGTCCCTGGTGTCAGCCGCTCGTTGTGCAATTCTCTCGTTTATTGACTACGTTGACAATGGCATGGGACCCAGATGTCAGAAATCCACTAGGAGGAGCCATTTTTTATTGGCTTGAAATAAGGTGGCACTTGATTGCGTACTGCCATGACCTTGGCGGGTCCCTGCTGTCATCCTCTCCATGTACAATCATCTCCTGATTGTGTACGCGTCAACTTGCTAGGCCCACAAGTCAGCCTCTAAACCCGTGGAGGAAAAATACAACCCATTTAAAAAATAATAGCCCATTCCATACGTTCAAACGGAAAGTTCAACATTCAGAGCAAAGTAACAGGTCTGATCCACATATAGAGTACCGAACTTCCACGTTGACAACCATCATAGCCAAGTTAACTATCTACTCCCACTAATACTCTAGTAGCGTACAAGTACTAACTTACTCTTAGCTAACTAGACGATGCCGGCCGCCATCTGTGGTACACGCTAAACGCCGGCACCGGCGTCATGCGCCTCGCCTCGGACTTGTAAGAGGTGCGATAGGGCGCGTTGCTAGCGCGCGTTGGCCCTTTCCATGTCGGCCTGGTCCACCGAAGCTTCGGCTTCCAAGCGGGAAACCCACTTGACGAGCTGGTAGTAAAAATCGGCGTCGCGAACGCGTGCATTCCCGACAGCCTCCAGGGCTATTTGCCAGGCGCCGACCTCCACGTAGTCAGCCCAGTTGCGGGCGCTCTGCTCGCGACTCAGAGCGTCGGTGCGCTGATGCTCCATGTCCCGCTGGCGGCGCAAATCGGTGATACGCTACTCCTCCGCCAGGCGGTCACGCTCCAACAACTCCTGCTCCTCTGCCATGCGGTCGCCCTCCAACAACTCCTTGATCTCCGCATTGCCATCTAAAGACAGATAGAATGCCTCCTCCCTCCATCTGCCTTCCGGTGAAAACCCAAACACTAGTTCCAGCGGTGACCGCCTCCGGCGTCGCCTACTGCGGACGGGCAGGGGCATGGCAAACGTGGCGAGCGACATCGGGTTAGTGGGGGCTTATGAGGATATGGCGAGTTGGGTCACGGTGGCACCGGAGAAGGCCAGGAAACAGTACTTATAGGCGGAAGGTAGCGCGACGGTCATCAGAATTCAATGCATAATGGCTTAGCACACCAGCTTGCCGTGGAAAACTAGAGAAACTGAAATTATGACTGTGCCGTCCCATCCCATCTGGGTCACACGCCGTCATGGCGGTCAAACGAGTGCACTCGAATCATCTCCCTCCTTGTCAATAATGATTCCACGGATTTAAAAAGCCCGCAACAATTAAAGCGTATCTTTTTTTGCATCAGTTAGCTGCCTTAATTACGGCCGGCTGCATGCAGGCACTCAGAATCGCTCGCAGGCAGTACGCGAAGCAGCATGCAACGATTCACGGCCGAGGGCATGCATGCAACCACTTAAATCGTTGGAATTAATTAGGCTTAAATTGTTGCATGCCGTTAATTATTGCCATGCCTTGGTCTTGCTACTTTGCTCACGGGACTAATAAACCCGGACGGAGGGAGTACCTTGGTTGGTGAGAGGTTTTAATTAAGCCCTACAAACGGGAAAGGAGGTACAAGTACGTGCGTGATCCGCTATTTATTCGTGTAGGATCGAGTAGGTCGTTTCTTGAATTGAGCCCTGCAAACCAGAAAGGAGGTAGTACGTGCGTGATCCGCTATTTATCCGCGTAGGATCGATAGTGTAGCTTGTCAGTTTCTTCAGAGGTAGGCATTTTCATTCAAAAAACAACCACTTCGCATCTTGCGTCACAAATAAAACTGCAGGAGCGCATTTGTAGGCTAGCTAGTGATTGAACAATAACTTGTAAACACTGAGCGAACAGAAATAAGTAATTGTTAATGCATCTCAATGATTCACAAATCATATACAAATATGTAGTTCCAAAAGGAAAGATCAGCCACTTCGGATCTTGCATCGCAACTAAAACTAACTAGTACAATTCCCATACATAAGATCAACATGTTAATGCATCTCAATGATTCATAGATCATATACAAATATGTAGCTCCAAAAGCAAAGATCTAGAAAAAACATCTGTTCTTCCTACTAACATGGATGCTTCTCCTGGCCAACATTCAGTACAGACTGAAAGACAAATTTGTTTGTGAAGTCTACAATTCCTCTTGCAAACGTAAGTGGTTTCACCAACAGCTGGAACCATGAGAATGAACCACACATGATGGAGGAACATCCACTGCAATATGATTTGGTCTTATCTCGATCACACCGCGAGATTATTTTCGGAATACAAACTTTAACTTAGGCAAAATGATGCCCATTGTATAATCAGACCAAAGCAATGAAGCACCTAGTGTTGGCCAATAAATAGTACAATACTACTTTTCTGCAGTCCATGAAGTGACTATCCAATCTTTCTGTGTCTATTTTCAAATGGCACTGCATGCTGTGACTATACTATTCTCTTGTGCAGTTCAACCAAAATTGCGGACACTTTGTTTGTTTGCCAAATAGCAACAGGCAGACATCTCTGTCTGCACAAATATCAAGCATCTAGTAAACATATACCACACCTTGTATTTTTGGTTTAAACATGTCTCTTTCGCTTAGCATCTGTCATGTTCTGCACTGGATAATCTGATACAGTTATGTTTTGCCCTGGACAATTTCATACTGAATTGATTTGCTGGTTCAGAGCAGAAATATAGCTCCTATTCTTCATCAGACCAAGGATATCCATGTTCACAGTGATGGAAGAGGTGAAATCGATACAACCGAAATTGAGCATCCAATCATTGAATCCTGTCCTGCACCTCCAATGTAGGTCCACCCTGCCAATAAATTCACATGCAAACACTAGTATTACTATCTAATGACAGTACAAAAAGAGTATCAGGATACTAGCAAACCATGTACCTTCGTAATGAACAGCTCATAGTGCCACCAATTGGATATAAAGGTTTTGAAAAAAACATGCTCCTAATGTTGAACCAGTTGGACTTTTTGTGCAGTTCCACTAAAATTGAGCCTCCTGTTTGCATAGATATTGAAAGTGTGATTACTCTAAAAGTGGCACTAGTTGAAGCATAGACTGACAAATATAAGCATTTCAATTTCTTAATGGGAAAAGGTAGCAAGACTGTTTCTAACCACCTGTTTGAAGGAATAAATAAAGCAACAACGGCTGATGTCAGGAAGGCATACATAGTTTTTTCTAAAAAAACTGAGCCATTCCTGACCTTTCCTCTTCTTTTAAGCAAATTTTGTGCAGTTCTACTAAAATAAAATGCCATCACCGCCTTGACAATTCAGTGACACTGTACAAAAGGAAATGACTTAACATTATATCATGATGTCAGGTATGTAGTCGACAGGCATCAGAGATAAACATACAGACCTCCTCCGATAACATAATGAACATTAATTTTAACAAAGGTGTGACTAGCTTTACCGGGATAATTTGAGTGAACTCTACACCCTTTGTTCCTTAATATAAGACGTTTTCGCGGTTCAATTTAAAGTACCCAAAAGTCTAGTATTTAGAAAAACAGGTAGTAGTTTTCTTGAGCACATATCTGGGAAAGCTTGCCACACTTTATTTATGTCCATACGCTA
Source organism: Triticum urartu (assembly GCF_003073215.2). Taxonomy (NCBI): domain Eukaryota; kingdom Viridiplantae; phylum Streptophyta; class Magnoliopsida; order Poales; family Poaceae; genus Triticum; species Triticum urartu. The sequence continues at coordinate 120,721,367 of NC_053027.1, forward strand.
ATGCAACACCATTCGAATACTACAAATATACACTAATCCAGTGGCTAGTGCAACAGTAGAGTAGTTAGTTTATTACAGGGTACAGTACAATGGTTTTACTGAACATATTTCAATAAACTCTAGCACTGGAAGGTTTCTATAAGAATTAACAATACAAAATGTAAAGGTAACAAGTTTCGGCATTGGTATACTAGTTGTGCATGAGCATTAAACCAAATACAAAAGTCCGAAGGTAACTAGCATTATTAACTAATGACAGTATAAAAATTGCAAACCATGTACCTCCAAGGTAAATATCATTTCGAACTCGGGGGGGACCTTAAAAATTGCTATCCCAATCTTGATAATCGATCAAACATAAAAACTTGATCGAACGAATCAAGAGAATAGCCGGAGGAGGAGGTGCCCACTCTTGACCTTTCCTCTTGTCTTCATAATTGTATGTGCAGTTTAACCAAAATAAAATGACATCAATGCCTTGGCATTTTTGTGACACTGTACAAAAAAAATTAACTTATCTCATGAAAGTGAGGTATGTAATCTATAAGCATTAACAGTGCAAAAATCTGAAGGTAGTAACAAGTTTCATCATTGCTATACTGGCTGTGCAACACCATTATAATGCCTTAGCTGAAAAATCTTTAATACATCCACAATCAACAGCTAACCCTGAAATAATCCAGTGACATTAAATGGCATTACTCAAATTTATCAGTGGCATTAGACTGAGAGCGGCATTAGTTAAATGTGGCATCACTTTAGCAGAAGCATTGCTTGACTTGACTGCTGGCGTTATACTAATAGCAAAAAAGTGGCAATAAGAGCATGGGAGGCCCATTCGGACAGTGGGCGCACCAGTACGATGTACCTGCATGGACGCAGAGTGGTGAGGGAGGTATGGTTTCCCAGAGGAACAAATATCCAGGCAGCATATATGGATTACGTCCCATTTTTGTTCTCTTTAGCCACCTTTTTCCTCTGTGAGGTCAACAAACTGATCGACCTGGTCATTCTCTGTTGCGTTGTCATGCCTTTCTACCCTTCTTCAACCAAGAGACATGAGACTCGTTCCTTAGCTACTGATTTTCCCCTTTTCAACCTAGATGCGGGTTCGATGCCTACTCGCTTGGACAGTACAGTGTCCCTTCCTTTCCTTATTCAACCCAGACATGGATTATTCTGCATGAAGTGGGGTTTCCTTTAATAGTGCAAATTATGGTTTTCTTCTGCGTGGCCAGCAGAGCAGAGGATAGCAAATTGGGAAGATGGTGGAGTGGAAAAAGATCCACATGCAACGATGTGGCAGATGGGGCAATAGAACAAGGTTATGGTTCAAAAAGAGGTAGCATACCTGAGGGTCGGCGGGAAGTGGCTTCGCTCATGGTCGTCGTCCTCTGCACACACTACGGCAGCGAGCTTGGGGACGGAGGCCATCCCACGCGGGCGCTAGGTCTAAGAGGACGGCCTTGTCGTCAGTGGGTGACCTCGCTCGCCGACGACGAGTGTGTCAACGCTGCACGTCCTTTTCTTCCCCGACGGATCTGTGACCACCGGTGAGGAGGGAGAGAGGGGCCGTCTTTTTTAGATCTAGAGAGAGGGTGGTAGTGTGAGAAGCAAGTGGGCAGCCCTTAGCAAGAAAGCGCTCAAGCTCCAGCCTATATATCTTTTTATACTACTAGTACTGGAGGTGGAGTAGTGGTAGAGTAGTTTATATTTGCTCTGCGTACAGTACCAGTTAGTCGTGCTTCAAAACTGATTGGCACACCATTAAAAAAATAAAGGTCAATAACTAATGCGGCATCTCGGGCCAACGCAGTCAGATCGCATTTTGCACGAGAAATTACACATCATGTTTCGTTGACATGTGATCCCGTTCCAACATATCAGTGAGACGACGGGGAGTAGTAGGAGTATTTCCAAACGGATGTGTACGCCGGGGCGCCTCTTCGTGAATCGTGGCAAACTAGTAACCGTCCACTGACTCTTCGCCTTTCCCTCTTGATTTGGAACTGCCGTCGCACGCTCTTCCTCTCCCTCCTCCATTTTCCTTCAGCCCTTCACCCTTTCTTTTGCCATTGTTCGACTGTCTTCTCCATGGGGGGAACAGGCCGGAAACGACCCCGTTATTCTTGCCCCGATCTGAAAGATGACGTGGTGGAGGAACTCATTGATCGGTGTGACATCATCACCTCGGCTAGCATGGCAGGTTTGTTCAAGCCCATTCTCGACTCAACTAATAACACCATTACAAAGAACCCAAGAGTCAAGGAGCGGTTTGATCTCCCCTATCTTCTTCGTCGTGACCCTGATGACTGGTGCCAGCACGACGGAGGCCTCGCCCTGTGCAAGTTGATGCCGCTTGATAATGATACGTATGATGTTAAGATGCCATCGCTTGAGGGCAAGGCTTGGGCAGGCGCAAATGGAGATTGGGTTGTTTACATTGGGTCCAACTGCGAGTGGGAACTTGTGAATCTGTACACTCGTGACCGGGTTCCACTTCCAAAAATCTCAGCAGACTGCCTAGAGGTTGAGCACACCGATATTGTACGCATGTTCAAATATGATCATGGTGACTGTCTTCTACGGAAGATAGCAATTTGTCGAGTTCCCAACCGCTCTTGGAATTACAATAACTATGAAGTTGTTGCTATCTTCGACAAGCTTGTTGCCATCCTTGGTGGTTTGACTCGATGGATATTGCTCAAAAATCAGTTTTTGTACACGGATGAGTACTGTAATTCAATTCAATACGAGGGACTTGTGTTTCCTGCCCCCACCCGTGGCACTATTTTTGCATGGGATCCTCGTAGTTTCAGTACGTTTGTCTTCCACCGTAATTATAATTGTTTCATCCACATGCATGCGGGTTAGCAAGTTTCCCTTTACTAATTAACCTTCTTCTTGTGTTTCCAAGGTCCTATGAACATCCCACCACCTATACTTGAAATTTTTTATAACCAAGGGGGCGATGACGATGGTGATGATCACGAGCATGACGACGAGCAGCGCCCATATACTCTGTGGCGCCTGGCAACTAATTCTGATGGATCACCTCTTCTTGTGTGTATACAGCCCACTGATGATGTTACTGCTAAGGAAGCAGGTGTAGTCTCCCATGGCCGCACTCTCCGGACCTATTCCAACACCCGTTGCATGCTATTCGGGATGGATACTAGTGTGCTAGCGCCAACTCCTTCTCCCTGGTACATAATTGATAGTCTTGGAAAAAACTCGCTCTTCCTTGGACAAAACTATCCGATGATGGTGAAAGGCGATCCAACTACTGTTGACACAACATTACTAGTACCATTTATGAGAAGCAACTGTGTCTATACCTCGGACATTTGGGTGGTTCCCTACCCTGGTACTGATATAGTAGGCCACTTCAGCCTGGATGATCAGTCATGCGTTGGTTTCCAGATCGACAATCGATGGCCTGTACCAGAGAATCACTTGTGGTTCAAAGCAATCCTTTCCAACGCCGAGGAATGGTTGAGTTGAAGTTCATTTCATTGCTTGTTATTTGTTGTGTGGTGAAAACTTTAGTATTTATAATGTATCCTCGTTGTCGATGTGGGTTGATGACCTATTGTATGTAATAAAATGATATGCCTGTGATAAACTTACTAAATTTATGAATGGCTTTCGAGTCGCTTCTCTGAGTGAGTGGTGTGACGAGGCAAAAAATATTTTCCAAATACATAATTGTACATGCATTGCAACAGGTTATCGGATGAGGCCAATCAACAATAGTAGTACACTATTTGTACTAGCTTCACATGCTTCGCGCGTCGGGCGGGTGTTTTTACTGTAGCCATTTGTTAATGTGTTCGCTGTACGTAACCAGCACCTCGAATCCTCGATACTAGTACTATATAGTAGGAGTAAGTAGTAGGAGTAGTAGGGTGGCATGGGCCAGAACAAGCATTCACATCCAGGAGTACGGCACACGCCACCACCACGACATCCATCTGACACCACATTATTTCTTGGAGTCCGTGCTAGAGCAATCTCTTCAACCTCGTCGTTTCTCTAACTTCAGCCATCGCGTGGCGGGCGAGGTGGGGGTTTGCCGATAGTCGGTTTCCTTAACTGCGGTCCCACTTGTAAGGCCAACTCCAATGCACGACCCCAAACGGACCTCCGTTTTTCATGAACTCCAACGATAATTTTGACTAGAAAAGCAAGACCAAAGAAAACAAGAACCACAAGAATACATTTTACTACTCCTGTAAGTTGGATTAGTGCCTTCTCGATGCATTCATTGTTGATCTGTGGAGGCTCGATCTTGCGTGCTTCTTTCTTCTTCGAGTGTAAAGAAGTAGACGTTGCTTCATCGCATCTAGTCTCATGTCTAGCCTCTATTCTAGTAGGAGTATCAACAAGTGCACTAATCTCATCTCTAGCCTTTATGCTAGCTAAAAGTGATAGAACATCTACTAAATTGCGCTCTATCAATATATGGATGTACTCTTCTTCATAATACAAAAACGTGCATCCATTCTACTCCCTCTGTTGCACAATACATGCCTTCTATTTGTCAAAATATATATGTATCTAGACATGTTTTAGTATATAGGTACATCCATTTTTGGACAAATGGAAGTCAAGTATTTTGGAACGGAGGGAGTACACAATAAAATTTTTAAGTTAGCACAACTAGTCTAATCCGAGAGCACAACTAAAGATTTGGTCAGGTTCTTCCTCCTTTTGCCGACACGTGGGACATCCAGCATCCAGGTCGTGTCATGAAAGAAAATAGAGTGGTAGTTGAAGCCACGAGATGTGCATCTTGGGTTAAACTGTAAATAGAATCTTACTACTCTTGAGTAACTCCAAAAGCGGCCACTGAAGATCTTTATTGGATTTGTTTTTCATCACCAGCACGTCGAGGTGAAAGATGTGCAGGTTCAGTGGGTCCTCTTGCGTTTTCACTGACATGTGGGGTCGCATGTGAGCAAACAGACGATGGGCTCCGCACATCCGCTGGCTGGCTGAGAAGAGAGATAGAGGAGGGCTGAGCACGGACTGCAGGAAATTTGTTCTACGTACCTCGATATAGGCTCGATATAGTGGGGTGGCATGGGCCATAACTAGCATTCACGTCTAGCAGTACGACACATGCCACCCACACGAGTCCCATCCGACACCAATTTTCTTGGAGTCCGTGCTACAGCCATCTCTTCTCCCTCCTGTTTTCTCAGCCATCGCGCGGTGGGCGGGGTGGGGGTTTGCCGATAGTCGGTTTGCTCAACTGCGGTCCCACTTGTAATTGAAAATGCAACACCGCACGCATTCCCGCTTGAGCGGTGTGCCGGACCAACTGTGTGGGGGTGCGACGGAACACGGCAGGCTTTTACTTTTGAACTCGTAACTTGTAAAATTTGGTTATGCTCCATGGCGCGATCAATAGATAGAAAATAACGATTTTTCCTAGAGTAATGAGAAGTTTGGTTCTGGCGCCGTTCATGCATGGACTACGTACAAACATTATGAAGTTGATGCGAAAGGTAAGATAATTACTATAGTATCATATACTACTACATGGATTTGACGGAAAGATAAAAATACATACGGATCCATCAATGACATCCTCACGCCCTAGTGCGTTGGGTCACCAACTGACGTGTGAGGAGCAGCGGCATTGGTGGCGAGCTCAACGTGCTTCTGAACAGTGCCGTCCAAGGTTGCCCTGGGTCCAAGAAGGCCAGCGTCCTATCGTCCTCCTCTTGCATGTAGTAGTCCTTGTGGACAATTTGCGCATAGACGTGAGTGATTATGTCGATGGTGTCTTGCTACGGCAGGCGCTGCGCGGCGAGCGTGACCTCGAGGGGGACATTCTCCGGCGCGATGACGGGCAGTCGCAGGGCCACCAGTGCGTCAAAGAGGTTGTCACCATAGTGGACGTTGAGGGTGGCGGGCATCGCAGAGCCTGGGCGCGTCAGTATTAACTCCCTCCTTGTTTCTTATTTCGTTACATATCAACCAATGAGAGATGTGGGCCGTGCATGTTTCAATGACTTGAGACTACCAAACATGACATGCAGTGTTTAGTTCATTGCATGTAATCCTATTAGTACTCTAGTTAGCAAAAAAACATTAAGTTCTCTCGCCGATAGGAATAAAACACCATGTAGTTATTTACAGAGGGAGTAGTACATTTTTTGTGACATGCATTACTAGATATTGCTAGTCAAATACTAAAATCCAGATGGACGTGGTAGTACTCCTAAATCCAGACGGTGGTGCTACTAGTACTAGTAGTAGTACTACCAATGTAGTAGTAGGAATACTAGCACTGTACTACCCGTTGGTGAAATTATTACGTGCTACTCCTCACAGTGAAGTGACAAGACCCTGCGCCAGAGATGACACCTGAGTATAGGCGCCGTGTTCGGCATACCATAGTCAGCATCACCGTCTGCAGTCACTATCATCATGGATGTAGAGCTAGCCTGCTTACAACTAGCCCTGTTCAACATAATTTCCCGTGCGTAGATGCCTGAGGGAGTCTAGGATTAGGGGGTATCCGGACAACCGGATTTTATCCTTCGGCCGGACTGTTGGACTATGAAGATACAAGATTGAAGACTTTGTCCCGTGTCCGGATGAGACTCTACTTGGCGTGGAAGGCAAGCTAGGAAATACAGATATGTATATCTCCTCATTTGTAACCGTCCTTGTGTAACCCTAGCCCCCTCCGGTGTCTATATAAACCGGAGGGTTTAGGTCCGTAGGACAATGACAATCATACCATACGCTAGCTTCTAGGGTTTAGCCTCTCCAATCTCGTGGTAGATCAACTCTTGTAATACCCATATCATCAAGAATAAATCAAGCAGGAAGTAGGGTTTTACCTCCATCAAGAGGGCCCGAACCTGGGTAAAACATCATTTCCCCTGCCTCCTGTTACCATCTGCCTAGACGCACAGTTCGGGACCCCCTACCCGAGATACGCCGATTTTGACACCGACATTGGTGCTTTGAGTGAGAGCTCCACTGTGCCGTCGCCAGAAGGAAGGATGTCACGTCTCGTCTTTAAAGACGGTACTACTATTGGGGGAGCTTTGGCTGTCGGCCAAACTCTCCGGCTAGGCGGTTTCATCATGACCGCCTGTTCGGCCGCCGCGCCGACGATGACTTCTCAGGTCATCGAAAACAGCCTCCACGTCAAATCGGCACTCGCCGAACAGATGGATCCAGTGGAGCTCACTTCCCTAAACGAGCTCTTGGATCGCATCGCCGCCCTGGGAGTCGCTACAGATTATGATTGGATTGGGCTTAAACCCGATCAAAGGGAGATTAACTCTCCGCCGGTCACCCATCATATTGCAGTGGTGGAGGAACAATGTGGCGACCTCTCCTCCATATTGAGGACCAACTATGTCCGGATTCCTGAGCTCTCCGAGCCGGATACCCGTTCGCGGGAGGACAGCATCCAATCCCTGAACTTAGAGTCAGGCAGCAGGCCAGGATTATCGAGAAACACCCCGGAACCAGAATTTCCAAAATTGGAAATTCCTCGGCCCCTGGATCCCAGATCGGGTAAGGGTTTGGATTCAGTTCCACCCACCCACCCAAACATAAGTGATCTTTCCCACATCAGGCAAGAGCCCCAGGAAACAGTACATCACTATTGGGCCAGATTCCTCCTTGCGATGAACAAGGTTAAGGACTGTCGCGAGGAAGACGCAATCTTATTTTTCTGCAATAATTGCACGGACAAGGGAATCCTTAACGCCATAAATCGCCGTGAGATATCACGCTTTGCTGACTTGGCATCCATAGTACGAAAGTACTGTGCGATGGAAAGTGCCTGGAAAACCGAAACAAAATTTTGGGATAATCCGGCCCTAAATACGAACCCATCCTGAAATAAAAGGGTGCACTATCAAAAGACACCCGGGTCAACTACCAAAAAGCAAAAACCCTCTATAGGGCATGGAACCATACTGGAGGGATGGCTCAATGGACCCTGTCGGTGTCAAAACCAGCGGGTCTCGGGTAGGGGGTCCCGAACTATGCATCTAGGCGGATGGTAACAGGAGGCAGGGGACATGATGTTTTACCCAGGTTCGGGCCCTCTTGATGGAGGTAAAACCCTACGTCCTGCTTGATTTATTCTTGATGATATGAGTATTACAAGAGTTGATCTACCACGAGATCGGAGAGGCTAAACCCTAGAAGCTAGCCTATGGTATGATTGTATGTTGTCCTATGGACTAAAACCCTCCGGCTTATATAGACACTAGAGGGGGCTAGGGTTACACAAGGTCGGTTACAAAGGAGGAGATATACACATCCGTATTGCCTAGCTTGCCTTCCACGCCAAGTAGAGTCCCATCCAGACACGAGACAAAGTCTTCAATCTTGTATCTTCATGGTCCAATAGTCCGGCCAAAGGATATAGTCCGGCTGTCCGAGACCCCCTAATCCAGGACTCCCTTAGTAGCCCCTGAACCAGGCTTCAATGACGATGAGTCCGGCGCGCAGTATTGTCTTCGGCATTGCAAGGCGGGTTCCTCCTCCGAATACATCATGGAAGAATTTGAATACAAGGATAGTGTCCGACCCTGCAAAATAAGTTCCATGTACCACCGTAGAGAGAATAATATTTCCACAAATCTAATCTGCTGACACGTTTTGGCAACATGACATTATGCCATGGCCTGGTAATTATTCGAACCGTTTCCTTTAACTAGCCCCGCACATAACGCGAGGCAGTTTTTTGACACGTCTTGTCAAAGCAGAGATCGTGACCCCTTATTACAGGATTCTCATCAATACGGGCGCGGGTAACCCAACTGCGCCATCGATTACGGTGCTTGGGGGATAAGCAAGTTTTACCAGGCTAGTGGGGACTCATAGTTTCGTCCGCCCATATAAAGGGAAAAGGATTCACCTTTTCATCCATGCCTTCTTCCTCCTTTGCCCATCCATTTTCGCACACTCGAGCTCCAGCGCCCAAGTCCGCATTTCCCACCTCAACCTTCTCCAACCATGTCCGGAGTGGGAGGCAGGTGGATGGTCTCCTCCGTCACGGAGGGACACATCAAAAAGCTGCGTGGAGCTGGATACTTAGCCGCGAATATCGCGCATTGACTGCCCGCTGCGGGGCAGATCGTCCCTACCCCGAAACCTCATGAGAGGGTAGTTTTCCTCCACCACTTCCTCCGCGGACTGGGGTTTCCCCTTCATCCATTCGTCCGCGGTCTCATGTTCTACTATGGGCTGGACTTCCATGATCTGGCCCCGAAGTTCATCCTCAACATCTCGGCGTTCATCGTCGTGTGTGAGGCTTTCCTTCGCATCCGGCCCCACTTCGGCCTATGGTTAAAGACCTTCAATATCAAGCCGAAGGTAGTGGGCGGCCAACAAGCAGAATGAGGCGAAGCCATGGTGGGCAAGATGCCCAACGTTATATGGCTTGAAGGCTCCTTCGTGGAGACCATAAAGGGGTGGCTATCGGCGTGGTTCTACATCACCGAGCCGTATGACACCAAATGGGTGGCTGCCCCCAAGTTTCGATCCGGATTCCCCACACGGCTCACTTCCTGGAAAGAGAAGGCTTGTCGTGGGGTTCATCGGTGGAGCTGGACGGACTCCAGAAATGTATCCTGAACATGGCAAGCAAGAAGCTCAAGCTTGTCAACATAGTCCAGGTCATGTTCGTCCGCCGCATCCTCCCGTGCCAACAATGGGACTTCAACTTGTGGGAGTTCGATCCGGCCCAGCACCAGACTCTGAGCGAGCTCTTCGACACGACGCACAACGACGTCTGGAAGGTGTTGTTACTTACCCGAATCCGGAGCTCTCTAGGAGCATTCACAAATTTGCCCCGCAGCGTGTCGGATGCTGCAACGTTTTACCAAGCCGAGGAGGGAAGCTCAACGGAGAAGTTGTTCTGGGCCCAATATACTGGGACCGAACACCCGGTGCCTATGAGCGACCAGCTAAAGCAGCTGGTCGAGCTACACAAGGCGGCTGAACAGGCCATGGAGGGCTTTTATAGTCCGGCTGTGGCCTGGCGACACCCTTCCCAACAGCTACTTTGTCCTGGTGAGGCGGCTTGTGGATGCCTGCCCACGGCTGGTAGTCATCAAGTGGTCCATCTGCATCGAAGGTGCACGCCGGGCTTTCGCCTGTGTGAAGGTGCAATGGGCCCAGCTGGATGCCGTGAAGCTGATTAAGGAAGGGCCGCCGGCGGGCAAGGAACATTGCCACCCCGAGATGTACTATGAGGGTGTCCTGAAGGGTGCTCGTCTCGTAGCGGACGAGTGTACGGAAGATATAATATTCGAGTAAACTTGCTCGTGTAATCCTGTAGTTATGAAAACTTGTTCATATGCGCTATGCAACGCTTGTTTGAATTTAAAATACTACCTTCTGTTTGGCCATTTATCAAATCTCAGAGATGGCTAGTCGTTGGCTTCTGCCCCCATGCCACGAGTGCTGGGGTGTTCGGGATAAACCTGAGCACTCTTGTTCCCATTATTGGGTCCTTCGAGGGAGGTGCTCAGCACAACGAACAAGGCAATCTGACTATAATGCGTTATCACTCTCACTTAGCCATAGAATTCTATAATTTTAAATTTCGGTGAAGCCCCTAGTATTCGGAAGGCCGAATTTGGGGCGCGATACACGCCTTAAGCCGGACAGGGCCAACTCCTCACTCTAAGAGGCATAAGTCTTTAGGGACTCAAAAACCTCTCGAACAGCGACCAGTCTCTCATCTTATCATGACAGTCAATTTTAGCTTTCTCTCGAGGTGCTTAGCCCAGCTGAACCGGGGTACAATTGCAGTAGTTCTCCCAGTGCTACCTTAGCTGATATAGCGGAACGTAAGGTACCAAAACATGGGAGCCGGGCAAACCCAACTATTGACCAAAGACATGATTCGGAGCTGATGCATATAATGCTATAAGTTCGGGGTGCCGCACTTGTGAAAGTGTTCAGACTTCTCACACCATATTGTGGGGTACTTAAGTCCCTGGTGTATTGGTCGTACCAAAGTGTACGGATGCAAGGTGTCATTAATGAACACACACACATATATATATATATAAGGAAGAATGCAATAATAGTCTTAATGCTATGCATTGTTTATTCAAAAAGGTGCGTTAAAGCAGAATGATACATGAAGTGCAATAAGCAAAAAGTAGGACTATGTCCCCTCCAAGGGCGAGCTAAAGAATAGTATTATGGCAAGTATTACACTCGTTATTGTAATCCACTTGGGAGATTCGTGGTGTGATGTAGCTTTCTGCCTCCTTGGTTGCTGCATCATGTGTTCGGCAATCATGGTGCCGGACAGGGTTTCCAGAGATTAATGTCCTGAAAGAGAGAAAAATAACAAAACGGGAAGCCCCTAGTGCAGTTCAAGCCGCGTCTTGGGGCGTGTCGTAGTCGTGCCCCCTCCCTACTTGTGCCCATGGTATTTTTAATGCGTCATTATGTACGCGTGGCACGAGTTTCGCCGTTTGGCTTGGGCCGGGGTGGGGGCCGCATTGCTATGCGAGCTCGGAACATGCCAGGCGGTCCTGTTGCCGATTACTCCGGGCGCGCTTGAAGGTGTTCGGGTCCTTAAACGCCGAACTAGTGGATTGCCTTAAGAGGCTGCTTTGCGCTTCCGCTACGAGGGCCGCAGTGCGCTCCTCCGTTTGGAGAGAGCGCTCTGTGTTTCCATTAACTGTAATAACCCCCTGAGGTATGCATAATGCGGTACCACATTGAATCTCGCAAATGCGGTTCGCCCGAGCAGTGCATGACAACCACTGCGGAACGAGACTATATCGAAGATTAACTCTTCGCTTCGGAAGTTATCCGGGGATCCGAAGACCACTTCCATTGTGACTAAGCCTGTGCAATGGGCCTCTACACCTGGTATGACGCCTTTAAAGGTCGTTTTTGTGGGTTTGATCCTTGAGGGGTCTATACCCATTTTGTGCACCGTGTCCTGGTAAAGCAGGTTCAGGCTGCTACCGCCATCCATAAGGACTCGAGTGAGGTGAAATCCGTCAATAATTGGGTCTAAGACCAGTGCGGTGAATCCGCCATGACGGATACTAGTGGAGTAGTCCCTGCGATCGAAGGTGATCGGACAGGAGGACCATGGGTTGAACTTTGGGGCAACTGGCTCCAACGCATATACGTCCCTGACCGCACTCTTACGCTCCCTCTTGGGGATGTGGGTTGCGTATATCATGTTCACCGTCTGCACTTGTGGGGGGAACCTCTTCTGTCCTCCGGTATTCGGGTGCCGGGGCTCCTCCTCGTCATCGCTATGTGGCCCTTTATCTTTGTTTTCGGCAATTAACTTGCCGACCTTCTTGAACACCCAACAATCCCTATTGGTGTGGTTGGCTGGCTTATCGGGGGTGCCATGTATTTGACACGAGTGATCGAGTATACGGTCCAAACTGGACGGGCCCGGAATGCTTCTTCTGAATGGCTTTTTCCGGTGACCGGATTTAGAGCCTTTGAATCTGGCATTTACTGTCGTATCCTCGGTATTGTCGCTGTTAATGTGGCGTTTATGTTTGTTTCGATGTGATCTGCTATTGCCGTCCTTGGTACCCGAAGTACCATGGTTCTTTGATATGTTATTACTGCGAGCCAGCCAGCTGGCTTCTCCCCCACAAAAGCGGGTCATGAGCGTCGTGAGGGCTGCCATAGATTTCGGCTTTTCCTGACAAAGGTGCCGGGCTAGCCACTCGTCGCGGATGTTGTGCTTGAAAGCTGCTAGGGCCTCTGCATCCGGACAGTCGATGATTTTATTTTTCTTTGTTAGGACCGTGTCGATAATTGCCTGGCCGACTCCTCTAGCTGCTGAATTATGTGGCTCAAGTCATCGGCATCTGGTGGTCGCACATACGTGCCCTGAAAGTTGTCAAGGAATGCGGCTTCCAGATCTTCCCAACAGCCAATGGACTCTGCTGGCAAGCTATCGAGCCAATGCCGAGCTGGTCCTTTGAATTTGAGTGGGAGGTATTTAATGGCGTGTAGATCATCACCGCGTGCCATGTGGATAAGTAGGAGGAAATCCTCGATCCATACCGCAGGATCTGTTGTGCCGTCGTATGATTCTATATTTACGGGTTTGAAACCCTCTGGGATTTGATGATCCATTACTTCATCTGTGAAGCATAAGGGGTGTGCAGCACCTCTGTACTGGTCTATATCGCGACGCCGCTCCAATGGGTCTTGCCCGCTGTGTTCGGCCCGGCCGGATTTACTTTTACTGTATCCGGCGTGACGTTTATCGTGTCGCGTAGTGGCGCGCCCTCGTGATCTGTAGATCGATCTTGCATGTTTTGCTTTGTCCTCTAGTACGTCTCGCAGGTCTGGCGTATTTCCCCATGCCTTTTTATTTGAATGGCGTCGGGGTGCAGGCTGAGCTTTTGGATGGAATGCCTCTCTCTCGCGGCCACGAGGTGGACGATCAGCCACGTCATACGCTTCTTCCTCCAGTCGGGGTAGCAACCTGCATTTTGGGTAACTCTTGGTGGGGCGTTCGAGTTTATATTCCTCGGCCGCGAGGACTTCAGTCCATCTTGAAGCTGCTGCTGCTTTTTCTTAAGGCTATTTGTCGTGGCTATAAGCTGGCTCTTGAAGCGCTCTTGTTCGACGGGATCCTCTGGCACGATGAATTCATCATCGTCGAGGCTTGCCTCGTCTTCGGAGGGGGGCATGTAATTATCGTCCTCCGCCTCTCCGTCTGCCGCTCTCTCTGGAGGGCTGGCTTCTCCATCCTCCTGTCCTAGATCATGCTGGAGGGGATTGTTGCCATCCTCAGCACTATCCAGAGTGTTATTATCTCCTGTGCTGGTATCACCACTTTTGCTTTGGGGGGACTTAGAGCGGCGGCACTGACGTTGGCGCTTGGGTTGCTTCTTGGAGGGGTCATCCTCCATTGTCTCGTCGCCATTGCCTTCTTTGGGTGTGTCCACCATGTATATATCGTATGATGAGGTGGCTGTCCAGTGCCCTGTGGGCAGTGGTTCCTCTTTGTCTCCCACATCGTCATCCATACCGTCGATGTCTTCGGAGTCGAAGTCGAGCATGTCGGTTAAGTCGTTGACAGTGGCTACTAAGTGGGTGGTGGGTGGGCGGCGAATTTCTTCATCGTCCGCATCCCAATCCTGCCGGTCATAATCCGGCCAGGACTCTCCTGACAAAGAGAGAGACCTTAGTGAATTCAGTATGTCGCTGAAGGGCGAGTGCTGAAAGATATCCGCGGCAATGAACTCCATGATCGGCGCCCAATCGGATTCGGTTGGCAGGGGCGCGGATGGTCCAGAGTCCGGAGAAGAGTCCGGCGATGGGGAGTCATGGGCCTCGCGAAGGATAAGGTTGGTGTTCGGTTCGATCTCCGTTGAGGCTGCTGCCTCCGCGGCGGGGTCTAATCACCCACCCTCGGATGGTGCAGTTGGCTCCGATTTAAAGGTCGGGTTGGCTGCAGGTGCGGTCTCCCGGACACTGTTTGGTGGCAGAGCTAAATCATGCCCATCGTGACAGCGCGGCGCACTCGGCAGGGGCTCGAATCCGTCGAAGATCAAGTCTCCACAGATATCGGCTGTGTAGTTTAGGCTTCCAAACCTGACTTGATGGCCAGGGGCGTAGCTTTCAATCTGCTCCAGATGGCCAAGCGAATTGGCCCGCAGTGCAAAGCCGCCGAATACAAAAATCTGTCCGGGAAGAAAAGTCTCACCCTGGACTGCATCGCTAACGATGATCGAAGGAGCAATCAAGCCTGATGATAACGACACAGAGGAACACTCAATGAAAGCACCAATATCGGTGTCAAAACCGGCGGATCTCGGGTAGGGGGTCCCGAACTGTGCGTCTAGGCGGATGGTAACAGGAGGTAGGGGACACGATGTTTTACCCAGGTTCAGGCCCTCTTGATGGAGGTAAAACCCTACGTCCTGCTTGATTCATTCTTGATGATATGAGTATTACAAGAGTTGATCTACCATGAGATCGGAGAGGCTAAACCCTAGAAGCTAGCCTATGGTATGATTGTATGTTGTCCTACGGACTAAAACCCTCCAGCTTATATAGACACTAGAGGGGGCTAGGGTTACACAAGGTCGGTTACAAAGGAGGAGATATACACATCCGTATTGCCTAGCTTGCCTTCCACCCCAAGCAGAGTCCCATCCGGACACGAGACGAAGTCTTCAATCTTGTATCTTCATGGTCCAACAGTCTGGCCAAAGGATATAGTCTGGCTGTCCGAAGACCCCCTAATCCAGGACTCCCTCAGACCCTGTAAAATTCACAGCATAGAGGGCGCCATACCAACACATAGCCTTAGAGCATGTTGGATACTCCGGCAGGTAGCCAAAAGTGGCGAGGATTTCCTAATTCCAGAAGCCACAGAGCACCATCCCAGAAATACCAGTACGGTATTAACAGTCTTCGAGACCTTCACATCAAATAATAGGCGAAAGCGAACACTCCACAGCCTTGCCTAAATCTACCACATGGCGACAATTAACTCATGGAGTGACATGGCTATTACTTTCAATGCCAGTGACGAACCTAAATTCCGAACAGCCCGAGCACCAGCCGCATTGGTCCTCAGTCCAATTGTGGACGGCTTTCGACTCACCAAGGTACTCATGGACGGCGGCAGCAGATTAAACCTCATCTATGAGGAAACCCTTCAAGAAATGGAAATAGACTGGAACCGCATCGAGCGAAGAAGCACAACCTTTAGAGGAATAATCCCCAGTCGGGAAGCGCGCTATACAGGCAAAATCACACTAGATGTGGTGTTCGGCACGCCAGAGAATTATAGGTCTGAAGAGATTACGTTCCGAGTGGCTCTGTTCAGTAGCGGTTACCACACCCTGTTAGGGCGGGAGGCGTTCACAATCTTCCAAGCTATACCCCATTACGGGTAATGAAGCTCAAGATGCCCGGGCCCAACGGAATTATCACTCTTGCTAGTGATCCGGACACAGCACTCCGCGTCGAAAACAAGACAGCCGCACTGGCCCTCGATGTATTATTCGAAGCCCTAGCGGCTGAGGAACTGACTGCGCTGCGCTCCACGGTGAACAGGGACGATGTGATACTCGATAAGAGATCCAAGTCCACCTCCTTTAAACCGGCGGATGAAATAGTCAAATTCCAAGTCCATCCAACGGACCCTACAAAAATAGCTTCCATCAGGGCACAATTAAACCCTGACGAAGATGCCGCACTACGAGAGTTCCTACGCGAGAACTGGGACATTTTTGCCTGGCACCCTTCAGACATTCCAGGAATCCCACGCAGGCTGGCCGAGCACAGCCTCAAAAGGGATTCAAGCCGGTCAAGCAGGCTCTTTGGCGTTTCTCTGAACCTAAGAGACAAGCCATGGGAGAGGAACTAGCCAAGTTATTGGAGACCGGATTCATTAGAGAAATAAAACATCCGGACTGGCTAGCAAACCTGGTGATGGTACCAAAGAAGGACAAATCCTGGCACCTGTGCGTCGGTTTTAAGGTCCTCAACAAGGCTTGCCCAAAGGATCCCTCCCCCCTCCCCCGCATCGATCAAATTATCGATGCTACCACAGGACACGATTCATTGTGTTTCCTCGACGCATACTTCGGCTACCACCAAATTAAGATGGCGGAGCCCGACCAAGCCGCAACGGCATTCATCACACCATACGGCCCCTTTTGCTTCAACACAATGCCCTTTGGGCTCAAAAACGCCGGCGCAACATATCAGCGCATGATTCAGACATGTCTGGCAAACCAGATCGGCAAAACAGTGGAGGCATACGTAGATGACATGGTCGTCAAAACCAAACATGTCGAATCTCTAGTAGACAACTTGACGCTAACATTTGATAACCTCCGAACATATGACATCAAGCTCAACCCGGAAAAATGCGTTTTTGGTGTGCCAACTGGAAAGCTCTTGGGCTTCATTGTATCCGGCAGAGGAATTGAAGCAAATCCGGCCAAGATCCGAGCTCTGTCACAATTGGATATCCCAACGGACCTCAAACAAATCCAGAAATTAACCGGATGTGTGGCGGCTCTAAGCCGCTTTATCTCCCGTCTGGGAGAAAAGGCATTAACCCTTTATCGCCTCCTTCGGCGCACCGAACACTTTGAGTGGACGGATGCCGCCACAGCCGGATTGGAAGAAATAAAAGGCATATTGGCAACCAACCCAGTCCTGGCCGCGCCAAACATTGGCGAACCAATGCTGTTATACATTGCGGCAACTCATCAAGTTGTGAGCGCAGTGCTCGTCGTCGAACGAGAAACGGGCGGACATAAATTCCCCCTTCAAAAGCCAGTCTACTATGTATCCACTGTCCTTACTCCATGCAAGTTATGGTACCCGCATTATCAAAAGATAGCATACGTGGTATTCATGGCATCCTGGAAGCTGCGACACTACTTTCAAGAGTATTCGATAACAGTAGCCTCGGAAGTGCCACTTAATGATATTATAAACAACCGCGACGCCACGGGCCGTATTGCCAAATGGGCCATTGAGCTCCTCCCGTTCGACATAACTTACAAGCTACAGCGAGCCATTAAGTCGCAAGTATTGGCGACTTTGTCGCCGAATGGATGGAAGCCGAACTCCCAAAAGAGTAGGGCGCATATTCCAACTAGATCATGCACTTCGATGACTCCAAAATGTTGGTTGGTCTGGGGGCTAGCGTCGTTTTGACGTCCCCAACCAGAGATACAATTCAATACGTACTCCAGATAATGTATACGGACTCCAACAACGCAGCCGAATATGAGGCCCTTTTACATGGTCTCCGGATGGCAGTATCCATGGGCATTCAACGCCTAGAGGTGCGGGGGGATTCGAACCTCGCAATATCCCAAATAAATGGAGATTTTGATGCCAAGGATCCGAAAATGGCGGCCTATGCAACGCCGTCCTAAAAATGTCAGCTCGGTTCGAGGGGCTCGAATTTCATCATGTGGCTCGGGAAAACAATCAGGCGGCGGATATCCTCGCCCGCATCGGCACAAAAGCGACGCGGTTCCCCCCCCCCCAACATATTTCTGGAGAGGCTGTTCAAGCCATCCGTAGTATGGGAAGGGGACACCGATAACAATAATCCGGACCCAGCCAAAATACCCGATACCAAACACTCTGACACAATCGGAGGCTCCGCCACCGAAATAACACCTTCGGCCCACGTAATAATGGCCATCATAGCCCCGTGGACAGAACCATTCCTGGCCTACCTAACTAGGCAGGAACTTCCGGAGGACCAAAATGAGGCACGCTGCATAGTGCGGCGATCTAAGGCCTACAGGGTCCATGAGGGGGAATTGTATAAAAAAAGCACTACCGGAGTCCTTCAAAGGTGTATCTCCGAAGAGGAAGGATGGAACGTTTTGGCAGAAATTCACACCGGACTCGGCGGTCACCATGCCGCAGCCCGGGCTCTTGTTAGCAAGGCCTTCCGTACAGGATTCTATTGTCCAACGGCCCGGGCAGATGCACAGGACTTGGTCCAACATTGCGCCGGTTGCCAGCTCTTTGCAAATCAAAGCCACATGCCACCCACCACCCTCCAAATAATCCCCATTACGTGGCCCTTCGCAGTCTGAGGGCTTGACATGGTTGGACCCCTTAAAGGGGGAACCCACAAGAAAAAATACTTACTGGTCATGGTGGATAAATTCACCAAATGGATAGAGGCCAAACCTGTTATGGCGTCCCTCACAGCATCATCACTGACAATGGCACGAACTTTACTGCCGATGAGGTAAAACTCTGGTGCAGCAAAATGGGCACCAGGCTCGATTATGCTTCGGTCTATCACCCACAAACCAACGGTCAAGTGGAGCGCATGAACGGTCTTATAATGAGTGGCATTAAACCCCGACTAGTGCGGTCCTTAACGGAGTCTAACACGCACTGGGTAGAGGAGCTCGACTCCATACTCTGGGGGCTGTGGACCACGCCGAACCGTAGTACCGGATATACACCCTTCTTTATGGTGTACGGCGCAGAGGCAGTCTTGCCCTGTGACATAATTCATGACTCACCTTGAGTGCGCATGTACAAAGAAAGAGAAGCCGAGCTCGATCGGCTGGATAGTCTGGACACCTTGGAGGAGGAGCGCGACGTGGCAAAAGCCCGTTCCGCATTTATCAGCAACAGGCTCGCAGATACCAAAGCAGAGAAGTACAGGCTAAAACTTATAACATTGGCGAACTAGTTCTACGTCTGCCAGATAATACAAAGAACAAGCTCGAGCCCAAATGGGTAGGTCCCTTCATTATTGACCAAGTTCTGACCGGTGGAGCGTACCGACTGCGGGATGCATCGACTAATCGACTCGAGCCAAACCCACGGAACGCGGCCAGGCTCCGAAGATTCTATGTCTAGCGCCGGACCCTGTGTTCGTCCCCTTCCTCTGTCCATTTTTTATACATTATCTGTCTTGTTTTTATTTCTTTATTTTATTCTTTCTCTAGGGCTTCAAAGGCCAACTTGCGCCTCGTTTGCACATTACAGATGCGTTAGCCGCACTCATCATACCTGGGGGCTTCTTTCACAGAAGCATGATTATTTATTTGGGCCTCGTGCCCCGCACATGTGTTATGCTTCCACATGTACCTTTTTCCGCCATTATATGCATCGATATGACTTAAGTTTTGGCCAAGCTGGGTTGCCTGGCTCTTGTATTTATGCCCTACGTTCCCGTTAATTCAGCTAGGGCATAAGGGGAGGACCTCTGCGATTGTTACTGCCGGGTCAGCCGGATGTGTACCTCAGACTGGGTGAAGCTGAAAGCTAGCGTTCTTAAGGTAATATTCGGTCGGCGAACAAAAGATGATTTTTATTTATTTTCCATATCTGCCCCTAGATGTTTTTTCCTGCATTTCCTATCACAGTCCGGAGATGCACTTTAGGGCATTGTTCACACACGAACACGTCACCGTGTACCCTTGATGCCAGGGGTGATGCACCGCAGCTCATGTCAAAGGAGATCCGGCCGGAAGCGCGGTACGCAGGCAATCCGGCGGGCACTTTTGAGGACCCGAAACCCCGCACGTCCGGGAGGGACCCCGTCTGGACGCGCGGCGGCTATGGGCTGCCCTAGGTCGACCTGATCGCCCCTAGGGCCTCGAGGTTCGCCGCCCTGCAAAGAAGAAGAACTAGGGTTAAGGAGAAAAGATAAAAGATAAAAAGTGGTAGATGAATTGATCGATTGTGTGTTGTTCAATCGACCGTCACCTCTCATCTATTTATGAGGCGGCTGGACTTCCCGCACAAGAAAAGGACTAAAAATTCCGTCCAAAACATCAAAAACCCTAACTTAACTCGGACAGGAATCTTTGGTAATTCCCCGGACCAACTCGGTCTCACCGATTGGTTCATTTCGGTCCCACCGAGTGAACTTTGCCAACTCTCTGTATCCTTCTGTAATTTCTCGGATCAACTCGGTCTCACTGATTGGTTTGCTTCGGTCCTACCGAGTCAACATTGCCAACTCTCTGGTAAATTTTCGGACCAACTCGGTCTCACCGATCAAATCAACTCGGTCGGTCCGAAATGACTCTGCAGCTTCTGTTTCTGACCTTGTTTTGCCTCCACAGGTTGCATACGACCTCAGATTAAGATGATTTTTATATAAAAATCTACCGTTTCGACGAGACGCACAACTTTCATGTAGAAACGTTTTCCATCAGAGGACATCTTGATTAAGTTTTATGCCTTTCTTTACTCTGGTGTCAACATGAGCATCTCTGAACTTGTCATAACTTTTGAGTCCGAGCTCCGTTTTAGATCATCTTCATATCCATCTTGATCTTCTCGAAGAGAGACATTCCAAGGTGACATCCAATCATAAGTTTGAATTGGTGTTTATATAACCTATGCTAATTTTATGAATGTGCCAATTTTGAGCGTCAACACATGCCCCCCTGTTTTTCGGGATAGCTAGCATGCCGAAAAATAACTTGTACCATGTTGGTTCTAAGGACGATGTCAACACTCCATCAGCCATTCTGCATCTTCTTAGGATGATAAGTATATATCAGCCATTGCTTGTTTGAACCTCTTGATGCAAACTTGGGTGAAAAACTTCTCAACTTCTATAACAATCCGGTGATAAGGTTCCATAGGTCAAAACCATCATCCGAACCATATCGTTCACCCTTTTTCTAGGATTTTGCAGATAATCAAGAATGAACTCCCTCTAATCCTCTCTTTCACCTGCATACAAATTTCATTAGTGGCCGGAGCAATGGGCTTTGGTTCGGCCTTACCTATGTCGGTGAGATCAAGCATCGCCTATTGATAGATGTGCAATACACAATGATCTACATGGTAGCCAAATGCTTGTTGCGCCAACTCATTTGCTCTTCAATTTTCATGTCTAGATATATGAGAAATATTAAAGCAACCCAAGGTAAATTTATATCTAGAGATACCTCAAGGTAAACTATTAGTGATTCGTCAAAACATTGATAACCCTTGGATATTTGTTGCACTACTAATAACGAATCACCGGAAGCCTCAATATGTATAGCACCTATAGCAAGGCAAAGCTCCAATCCGAATGACAATGCATATTCAGCTTTGATCATTGTGTAAAAATATTTTAAGCAGCATGAGGCTTCACAAAATAGCACCATAAGGAGATATATAAACAACACCAACACCTTGGCCATTGCTACAAATTTAACCATCAATATATAATCTCCATGGTACTAGAGAGATCAAGCTAAAATCAATATTATGCATGATGTCAATATGATGCTCAATAATAAAATCAACCATGATTTGGCCTTATGTAAGTTCTGAAAACTAACAAGCCAAAGCACACCCAATCAAAACATAAGTTCACTTTGCAATTTTGGTGAATTGATCTATGCATAATATCCTCAATGGCATCAATTTGAAAAATTCCTTTGCAAGCACTTATCTCAATCTCCACTCAAACTAAGGACGGTGTTAGAGCACCACACCGGCCATTCTTACATATATTCTTAGGGCGATAGATAAGTATCGACCATTACCATGAGATCCATGTAGAATTCATTCACCAAATCATGTATAGCCGAAATAAACAAATGAAATAGCAACCAAATATTTCAGCCCTTTGGATTAGCAAGAAAAAATGTAGCTAATAAATTGTATAGGGATTTGGTAATACCCTCTCATGATGCAGAAAATTATGTCGCTTCCATGGATCAAAATAAATCCAGGGAGGGTAATTTATCATACCTGATGATGAATTCCATGGCAAAGGCATCAATGGTATGGTTGAAAAACATGGATGATGTGCTAACCGAAGATTTCGATGGCGTGATGCAAACCTTCGGCTTAATTGTTTCTGGTTTCCATCCTTCTCTTTCTTCACTTTTATAACACTTGTTGCAATAGAAGGTTGCACATCATTTTTATTTTGACTGCTCCTCTTGGGAACCCATGCCATGTTCTTCTTTTTCAGCTCTTGTTCACTAAGTTTTTGTAATTCCTTCTTTCGCCAATACGATAAGCCGAGTGGGCATCTCGGCTGTGATTTTTTTTGAAGCAATGGCAATTCTTGTTTTACCTTGTGCACTGTCAACTTCTTTTCTTCAGATTTGGCACTATGACTCTTGATAATTCGTTGCTTCGTCTCATTTCCTTTAGTAGCCAATGTCAACACGTTAATTGGCTCTTTTTCATTTGAGATCAAATCAGAAGTTGCACTCTTACGACCATCTCTTTTAACACGGTACACTTGTTTGACCACCTCTTTCTTCTTCTTTAAGCTCCGGACCGATTCCTTATGATTGAAACAGTCTTTAACATATGATTGTTCAAATGTTGATCTTCTCGGAGATGCATAATATTGGTTAGATGGTCTAAAATAAGATGGAGAGTGTGCCCTTGTATCATACATGTCCGATGATGGATATGGATCTACATGAGCATAGGGATGCATCCACGGCATTGGCACTGGCGGCCCAAAATAAGGATATGAATATGCTGCATTAAAATTCTCACTTTGCCAATACCGATCCTCATATTTGCGCCTTGGGGGTGATCTTGGTTTCTTTGCATGATTTGGCCGATAAGCATTCTTCTCTTCACTCTTCTTTTGATATTTATCCAATAGTTCAGCGAAGGTGATTTTTGATCTCTTACACTTGCGCTTATTTCGGCCTTTGTTTTCGTTTGGTTTGCTTTCATCGATCATTGGATTTCCTTGTTGCCCCCCGGTCCTTAGCGTCTTCATTGTAGCTTCGATGGAATTCTCACCCTCAAGTTCATGTTCATTGTGATCTTCAACTAATTCTTCACTTGAAAGCTTGATCCCATCACCTGCAGTTTTTACCTTCTCTTTAGATGGATCGGCTTGAAGTAGCCGATGCAAAAACTTTTTGCCATCAAGACCAATCGGAATAGACTGGTCATCCTTTGGTGTTTCAACAAATTTCAATCGTCCTTTTTCAATGGCCGATTCAACTATTTGACGAAACATGTGGCAGTCCTCAAAATTATGCTTGGACGAATCATGCAACTTACAATACATTCGTCCTTGGATAGATGGCTTGACATGGTGATCAAGAATTCTAATGTAATTATTTTTCAACAACAACACAAAGATTTGATCACACATGTTTGAATTGAAGGTATACCTTTTGTTTTCTAGCCGATCTTGTTGTGAGAACAGCTTTGGGTTAAGCAAACAAATGGTTCAGATTTGGCATCTTCCCATTCGGCTATGAATTCTCTTTCGCATACTTTTTCCGATGTCCTTAAATAAGAAACTATACTAGCATCGGTTTTCCCAAAAGATTTTAACCTTGGCTTTAAATTTCTGAAATCAAAGTAGTTAGAACATACACGTCTCAATTGATACCATGCGTAAGCCAAGAATGAAGCAAGCAAAGCTACCCAATTAGATATGAACTTTAAATAAAGCAATGGGAAAAGCTTTGACTGCAGTAATAAGTCACCATCGGTCTCTTTGAATGGTACAATATATTGACCGATATGCTTAATAACAATTTTACTGCTAACAAGTAAATTTCCCTTCTTCATTGGTCTTTGAAAATTACTTATGAGAATAGTTCTTATAGATGCATCAAAAATAAAGTTGTGATCAAATCTGAAAATAGGTAAATTACTTGCTAGACATACCTCTTCAAATATGTTGGGAGATCATGATGATTGCATGTCATGAATAATATCTTGCTTTTCTTTTGGATGGCTTCCCAACACCGCATCACAATTTTCTTCTTGATTCCATGCATCATAAATTTGAAGATCTTTTTCAACCGAACTTTGTTCGGCTACTTGTTCTTGTCCTTGAAGCTCGTCAATTTCTATGGCACGAAACTCATAGGGCAGGAAGTAGGTTCCATTAATTTCAGAAAAATCAAGCATGGTTGTTTTGCTATGCTTTCCATGCTCTTTCTCAATAATGCTTGCCTCTTTGGATTTGATGGACTCAGAATATATACTACTTGATTCAGTTTTTCCAATAACCGAATTTTCTTTGTTACCTGAATCAATGACTTTATATTTTTTAATTTGCAAGGCTTCTCGCTCTTGTCTAATTTTAGCCCACATCTCAGCTTGGCGAGCTTTAAACTTTTTCATCTCAATTTCCATCCACTCCTCATGAGATTGCCCCCCAATACTTTCAGACTTTTCCGCCAATGAGGTGCCGAAACTTTGCAATTATTTAGGGGGTACACTAGATGGTACAGCACTGGGCGACCGTATCATTTGCACAACTCTAGCTTTTACTGCAGCAAAATCATGAGGCTTCTCGCCTTCTATTAGATCCTGTCGAATGGAGTTGCACAAATCCCAAGAGAATGTAAGCTTGTTCTCAACCACCCAGTCTAGATATGGTTTCCCCCCCGATGCTTTTAGACACTTTCGGCAGATATGCCATGGTAGTAGGTGAAGGCATTTGTGCTCCTGCAGAAGTTTCACTTATTCGGCCATGACCATGAAGGTGCGGAGCCGAATTATGGACATCAACTGTTGCGTATGGTGCCAAAAAATTAGTAGCATTAGGTGTAGCAAATGATGTTTGAGGGTAATTGGCCAAATAACTAGTAGTAACATGGCCAATTCCCTTATCCACCGGCACGTTTGGATTAACATACTGTAAGTTATTTGCCGATGAATAAAAACTTGAAACACTTTGTTGCATACCATTGGAAGTTCCTACATAGGGTGTCTCAACTTGATTAACCAAACTCATCATGTTATTCATCGGCATATAAATTTGTGGGGTTGCCGATGCATGGGAGTTGGGATACATATGTTGCATGTTGCTAAAATTATATGAAGTAGAATCATGGAGATTTTGTTGCATCGGCCTTTGCACATAATTAGATGCATGATTGATAAAGCTAGGGCTAGCCGATACATTATGCTCATTAGATGATCTAGCAACAACATACACATTATTTGCATCTACATATGTGAATTGGGTATTCATATTACCTTTGTAGATTGCAAACCCTAGATGACGATCTCTTCGTAGCAAGAACGGGCCGGAGACCGTTCAAAGCTTCGTCCCCAGCGGAGTCGCCAAAAAGTGTGTTCGCACACAAACACGTCACCATGTACCCTTGACGCCGGGGGTGATGCACCGCAGCTCACGTCGAACGAGACCTGGCTGGAAGCGCGGTACGCAGGCAATCCGACGGGCGTTTTTGAGGACCCGAAACCCCGAATGTCTGGGAGGGACCCCGTCTGGACGCGCGGCGGCTATGGGCTGCCCTAAGTCGACTTGATCACCCTAGGGCCTCAAGGTTCGCCGCCCTGCAAAGAAGAAGAACAGACGAAGAATGACGAAGAAGAAGAACTAGGGTTAAGGAGAAAAGATAAAAGATAAAAAGTGGTAGATGAATTGATCGATTGTGTGTTGTTCAATCGACCGTCACCTCTCATCTATTTATGAGGCGGCTGGACTTCCCGCACAAGAAAAGGACTAAAAATTCCGTACAAAACAGCAAAAACCCTAACTTAACTCGGACAGGAATCTTTCGTAATTCCCCGGACCAACTCGGCCTCACTGATTGGTTCATTTGGGTCCCACCGAGTGAACTTTGCCAACTCTCTGTATCCTTCTGTAATTTCTCGGATCAACTCGGTCTCACCGATTGGTTTGCTTCGGTCCTACCGAGTCAACATTGCCAACTCTCTGGTAAATTTTCGGACCAACTCAGTCTCACCGATCAAATCAACTCGGTCGGTTCGAAATGACTCTGCAGCTTCTGTTTCTGACCTTGTTTTGCCTCCACATGTTGCATACGACCTTAGTTTAAGATGATTTTTGTATCAAAATCTACCGTTTCGACGAGACGCACAACTTTCATGTTGAAACGTTTTCCATCAGAGGCCATCTTGATTAAGTTTTATGCCTTTCTCTACTCTGGTGTCAACATGAGCATCTCTGAACTTGTCATAACTTTTGAGTCCGAGCTCCGTTTTAGATCATCTTCATATCCATCTTGATCTTCTCGAAGAGAGACATTCCAAGGTGACTTCCAATCATAAGTTTGAATCGGTGTTTATATAACCTATGCTAATTTTATGAATGTACCAATTTTGAGCGTCAACAGGCATGCTTACCCAGGGAAAGGAACCCTTAACGGAACTATTCTCCCTGGAAGATGTTTCTTACTATCCATGTAATATAACATAACTAGTTGGGCACTTGTCTGTTCAAGCACCAATGACCCCTACGCCTGATCTCCACGCATACCCCGGTTCTTATATAACTGAGCGGGTATTCGGATACACTCCGGACTATCGGGTCCCAAGGTTGAAGCGAAAAGGTCCGCTATGACAAATGATCTACAATCCGGCTAGAAGGCATTATACATGTCAATTTAATTACATAGTCATGCAGACTGACTAAATTCCTCCTCTATACCATCCAACAGGCGGTCTAGCCTACAATCCTGTTAGGAATACTTTGCGGCTAATTCTACTTGCCCATAAACTAAGCTAACGGGGATCTCTTTTCCGTCGGGCCCCACAGGTCCGACCTTGGCCATGTGATTTGGGTCAGCTTGGTGTACTGTGTCTTCACCATGGCCCAGGCTTCTCGGGCACCTTGTCGGCAGGCCAATATCTTCCATAATCGGAAGTGCCGCCGTGCTCCCTTGAGCTTCTCTATAAGCTCTGCAACGCCTTCTAGCAGGAAGGCGGATGGCCACAAGGCCTGGGCAACACCTTGCATCACCTGCCGAATTTGTTCGTGCAGATGCGAGAGCTCGAATAAAAGATCACCTGCAGACCCGTGCATTTCCTGCGCAGGACGACCCGTCAGCATACCTACAGACATAACGCTGTTAGTCGGCTTCTTCGCCGAACTCCTTCAAAAGGATTCGTTCAAGCACTTACTGAAAATGACGCGCTGAAGCCGCTTTTTCTCCTTCTCGGAGTCTGCAAGCTGGGCTCAAACGTCTTTTAGTTCCACACTCAGCTTGACATTGGCGTCTAGGAGATTGTTTTTCTCCCGCCTAACCTCAGTCAGCACGCGTTTTCCATCCTCTAGCTGTCGCATGACATGCTGGTCCTCCGGATTTTCTCCAGATTCATCTGCAAAATCTATTGTTAGATCTGCAGCCACGCCGTGCACTATATGGTAACCATCATTCATTAAAGTAAATGTTACCAGCGGGAGGCTTTTTCGGTTCCTGCAATGCGGCAACAGCGGCCCACAGTTGGGTCTTGCATTCCTCCAGCTCCTGGGACAGCCTAGTATTCTTCTCTGTAAGAACCTGCACAATAAAGATGATCCTTAAATCAGTTCTGCTAACTGTTTCAAGTCTCAGGGGCTACTGATACATATAAATCGCCAGATTTACTCACCCGTACATCCTTTACATACTAATCCGTGGCTCTGGCTAGACCATCTTGAGCAGCACGGAGGTACGCCTCTCCGGAATTAAAGGCATCAAATGCCTCTGGTGAGAAACAATTGTCACGGTGTACGGCCCGACGGCGCCTATGATTCAGGGCGCTTTCCACTTCTGAGTTAGTAGTGGATAATCTATCTGCATCCTCTGTAGGGGGATTATCCGGTGCCTGCCCCATATCGGATTCCGCCTCTATGTCCGGTCCTGGCGCCCGACTAGTGGAGGCGTGATCAGCAACATCGCCGGACATATTCCGGCGAGCGTTTTTTCTATTAAAGAAACACGGGCGTCATTACATTTTGAGAAAGATGACAACCATAGAGCGGGGTTTTTATACCTTTGCGCTGGCGTCTCCGTCCTGACCGCCTTCCTTTTTGGCCTACCCGGCCTCGACGCCTCTTGTTGGCGAGTTGCCGCGGGTTCGGCAGGGCGCCCCGAATGCCTTCCCTGTAAAAAATGCCATGTGTATATGGTGGGTGAAGTTTCTAAAAGGGGATCCTAGTTTTTGGAGTTGGGATTTTTGGTTTTTCTTACGTGCGATGCAGGGAGCAGTCCGGGATAGTCGGCCGTAATGGCCACCATGGCGTCGTCGCAGCTTAACTGATAGAACTGTCGGTCTATCAGCTCCATGAAGATAACCGGATCTTCTTCAAGTCCAGAGTCGAGGGCCCGGTCAGGGTCCTCCGGTTGTGGAGAGGGGCTGCTGACCTCCTTTATGGCTTTTCGCAGTTTCTGCCGCAAATTGGCAAGGTGAATACTTACGACAAAGAATGCGGGAAAATGGAAGTAAGGGGATATAGCTTACCCAGCTTGGAGGATTGTACATGGAGAATGTTGGGGAACGTAGCAGAAATTCAAAAAAATTTCCTACGTGTCACCAAGATCTATCTATGGAGAGACCAGCAACGAGGGGAAGGAGAGTGCATCTACATAACCTTGTAGATCGCTAAGCGGAAGCGTTCAAGTGAATGGGGTTGATGGAGTCGTACTCGTCATGATTCAGATCACCGATGATCCTAGTGCCGAACGGACGGCACCTCCGCATTCAACACACGTACAGCCCGGTGACGTCTCCCACGCCTTGATCCAGCAAGGAGAGAGGGAGAGGTTGAGGAAGACTCCATCCAGCAGCAGCACAACGGCGTGGTGGTGATGGAGGAGCGTGGCAATCCTGCAGGGCTTCGCCAAGCACCACGGGAGAGGAGAAGAACTTGGGATAGAGGGAGAGCTGCACCAAAGGCATAAGGGGTATTTCAAGAGGCCCTCCTACCCTCACTATATATAGGGAGCCAAAGGGGGGGTGCGCCAGCCCTAGGAGATCCAATCTCCTAGGGGGCGGCGGCCAGGGGAGGTTTCCCTCCCCCCCAAGGCACCTAGGAGGTGCCTTCCCTCCTTGGGACTCTTCCTTAGGGTTCCCCTTTCACCCTAGGCGCATGGGCCCTAGGGGAAGTGGCGCCCCAGCCCACTTTAGGATGGATCCCTTCTCACTTTAGCCCATGGGACCCTCCGGGATAGGTAGCCCCACCCGGTGGGCCTCCGGGACCCTTCCGGTGGTCCCGGTACAATACTGATGACCCCGAAACTTGCCCCGATGGCCGAAATAGGACTTCCTATATATAAATCTTTACCTCCGGACACCATTCCGGAACTTCCTCAGTGATGTCCGGGATCTCATCCGGACTCCGAACAACATTCGGTAACCACAACACAACTTCCTTTATAACCCTAGCGTCATCGAACCTTAAGTTGTGTAGACCCTACGGGTTCGGGAGACATGCAGACATGACCGAGACGTTCTCCGGTCAATAACCACAGCGGGATCTGGATACCCAATGTTTGGCTCCCACATGTTCCACGATGATCTCATCGGATGAACCACGATGTCAAGGACTTAATCAATCCCGTATACAATTCCCTTTGTCTAGCGGTATGTACTTGCCCGAGATTCGATCGTCGGGTATCCCTATACCTTGTTCAATCTCGTTACCGGCAAGTCTCTTTACTCGTTCCGTAACACATCATCTCGT
Organism: Triticum urartu; assembly: GCF_003073215.2. Classification (NCBI taxonomy): domain Eukaryota; kingdom Viridiplantae; phylum Streptophyta; class Magnoliopsida; order Poales; family Poaceae; genus Triticum; species Triticum urartu. The sequence continues at coordinate 120,751,281 of NC_053027.1, forward strand.
GATCAACTCCTTGGTCACATTGCGCATATGATGATGTCCTACCGAGTGGGCCCAGAGATACCTCTCCGCTTACACGGAGTGACAAATCCCAGTCTCGATTCGTGCCAACCCAACAGACACTTTCGGAGATACCTGTAGTGCACCTTTATAATCACCCAGTTATGTTGTGACGTTTGGTACACCCAAAGCACTCCTACGGTATCCGGGAGTTGCACAATCTCATGGTCTAAGGAAATGATACTTGACATTAGAAAAGCTTTAGCATACGAACTACACAATCTTTGTGCTAGGCTTAGGATTAGGTCTTGTCCATCACATCATTCTCCTAATGATGTGATCCCATTATCAATGACATCCAATGTCCATGGTCAGGAAACCGTAACCATCTATTGATCAACGAGCTAGTCAACTAGTGGCTCACTAGGGACATGGTGTTGTCTATGTATCCACACATGTATCTGAGTTTCCTATCAATACAATTATAGCATGGATAATAAACGATTATCATGAACAAGGAAATATAATAATAACTAATTTATTATTGCCTCTAGGGCATATTTCCAACAGTCTCCCACTTGCACTAGAGTCAATAATCTAGTTCACATCGCCATGTGATTAACACTCACAGGTCACATCGCCATGTAACCAACATCCAAAGAGTTTACTAGAGGCAATAATCTAGTTCACATCACTATGTGATTAACACTCAATGAGTTCTGGGTTTGATCATGTTGCTTGTGAGAGAGGTTTTAGTCAACGGGTCTGAACCTTTCAGATCCGTGTGTGCTTTACAAATCTCTATGTCATCTCCTAGGTGTAGCTACCACGTTCTATTTGGAGCTATTCCAAATAACTGTTCTACTTGGAGTTATTCTAAATTGTTGCTCCATTATACGTATCCGGTATCTCTATCGGAGCTATCCGGATAGGTGTTAAGCTTGCATCGACGTAACCCTTTACGACGAACTCTTTTACCACCTCCATAATCGAGAAAAATTCCTTAGTCCACTAGTTACTAAGGATAACCTTGACCGCTGTACTGTGATCCATTCATGGATCACTCTTGTACCCCTTGACTGACTCATGGCAAGGCACACTTCAGGTGCGGTACAGAGCATAGCATACTGTAGAGCCTACGTCTTAAGCATAGGGGACGACCTTCGTCTTTTCTCTCTATTCTGCCGTGGTCGAGCTTTAAGTCTTAACTTCATACCTTATAACTCAGGCAAGAACTCCTTCTTTGACTGATCCATCTTGAACACCTTCAAGATCATGTCAAGGTATGTGCTCATTTGAAAGTACCATTAAGCGTTTTGATCTATCCTTATAGATCTTGATGCTCAATGTTCAAATAGCTTAATCCAGGTTTTCATTGAAAAACACTTTCCAAATATCCCTATATGCTTTCCAGAAATTCTACGTCATTTCTGATTAAAAATATGTTAACAACATATACTCATCAGAAATTCTATAGTGCTCCCACTCACTTCTTTGGAAATACCAGTTTCTCATAAACTTTGTATACACCCAAAATCTTTGATCATCTCATCAAAGCATACATTCCAACTCCGAGATGCTTACTCCAGTCCTTAGAAGGATTGCTGGAGCTTTGCATACTTATTAGCATCTTTCAGGATTGACAAAACCTTCCGGTTGTATCACATACAACCTTTCCTCAGAAAATCGTCGAGGAAACAATGTTTTGACATCCTATCTGCAAGATTTCATAAATAATGCAGTAATCACTAATATAATTCCAACAGACTCTTAGCATCGCTACGAGTGAGAAAATCTCACCGTAGTCAACTCCTTGAACTTGTCGGAAAACATCTTAACGACAAGTCGAGCTTTCTTAATGGTGACATTTACCATCATTGTCCGTCTTCCTTTTAAAATCCATCTACACTCAACAGCCTTACGACCATCAAGTAGTTCTTCCAAAGTCTACACTTTGTTTTCATACATGGATCCTCTCTCGGATTATATGGCCTCAAGCCATTTATCGGAATCCAGGCCCACCATCGCTTCTCCATAGCTCGTAGGTTCATTGTTGTCTAGCAACATGACTTCCAAGACTGGATTACGTACCACTCTGAAGTAGTACGCATCCTTGTCATCCCACGAGGTTTGGGAGTGACTTGATCCGAAGTCTCATGATCAATATCATAAGCTTCCACTTCAATTGGTGTAGTTGCCACAGGAACAACTCTTTGTGCCCTGCTATACACTAGTTGAAGTGACGGTTCAATAACCTCATCAAGTCTCCACCATCCTCCCACTCAATTCTTTCGAGAGAAACTTTTCCTCGAGAAAGGACCCGATTCTAGAAACAATCCCTTATTGCTTTAGGATCTGAGACAGGAGGTATACCCAACTGTTTTGGGTGTCCTATGAAGATGCATTTATCCGCTTTGGGTTCGAGCTTATCAGCCTGAAACTTTTTCACATAAGCGTCGCACCCCCAAACTTTTCAAGAAATGACAGCTTAGGTTTCTCTAAACCATAGTTCATACGGTGTCATCTCATCGGAATTACGTGGTGCCCTCTTTAAAGTGAATGTGGTTGTCTCTAATGCCTAACCCATAAACTATCGTGGTAATTCGATAAGAGACATCATGGTATGCATCATATCCAATAGGGTGCAGTTATGATGTTCGGACACACCATCACACTATGGTGTTCCAGGTTGTATTAGTTTTTGAAACAATTTCCACAATGTCTTAATTCTGTGCCAAACTCGTAATTCAGATATTCATCTCTATGATCATATCATAGATATTTTTATCCTCTTATCACGACAATCTTCCAACTTCACACTGAAATTAGTTGAACCTTTCAATAATTCAGACTCATGATTCATCAAGTAAATATACTCAACATCTACTCAAATTATCTGTGAAGTAAAAACATAAGGATATCCACTACATGCCTCAGCACTCATTGGACTGCACACATCAAAATGTATTACTTCCAACAAGCTGCTTTCTAGTTCCATTTTACTGAAAAACGAGGCTTTCAGTCATCTTGCCCATGTGGTATGATTTGCATGTCTCAAGTGATTCAAAATCAAGTGAGTACAAAACGGTCCATTTGCATGGAGTTTCTTCATGCATATATACCAACAGACATGGTTCGCATGTCTCATACTTTTCAAAAACGAGTGAGCCCAAAGATCCATCAACATGGAGCTTCTTCATGCGTTTTATACCAATATGACTTAAGTGGCAGTACCACAAGTAGGTGGTACTATAATTACTATCTTTTGGCATGAACATGTGTATCACTACGATCGAGATTCAATAAACCATTCATTTCAGGTGTAAGACCATTTGAAGGTATTATTCAAATAAACAGAGTAACCATTATTCTTCTTAAATGAATAATCGTATTGCGATAGGCATAATCCAATCATGTCTATGCTTAACGCAAACACCAAATAACAATTATTCAGGTTTAACACCAATCTCGATGGTAGAGGGAGCGTGCGTTGCTTGATCAATCAACATTGGAAACACTTCCAACACATATCGTCAGCTCACCTTTAGCTAGTCTCCATTTATTTCGTAGCTTTTATTTCGAGTTACTAACACTTAGCAACGGAACCGGTATCTAATACCCTGGTGCTACTAGGAGTACTAGTAAAGTACACATCAACACAATGTATATCCAATATACTTCTATCGACCTTGCCAGCCTTCTCATCTACCAAGTATCTAGGGTAATTCTGCTCCAGTGGCTGTTCCCCTTATTACAGAAGCACTCAGTCTCGGGTTTGGGTTCAACCTTGGGTTTCTTCACTAGAGCAGCATCTGAATTGCCGTTTCATGAAGTATCCCTTTGTTCCCTTGCCCTTCTTGAAACTAGTGGTTTCACCAACCATCAACGATTGATGCTCCTTCTTGATTTCTACTTTTGTGGTGTCAAACATCGCGAATATCTCAAGGATCATCATATATGTCCCTGATATATTATAGTTCATCGCGAAACTCTAGCATCTTGGTGGTAATGACTTCGGAGAAACATCACTATCTTATCTGGAAGATTAACTCCCACTCGATTCAAATGATTGTTGTACTCAGAAAATCTGAGCACAAGCTCAACAATTGAGCTTTTCTCCCTTAGTTTGCACGCTAAGAAAATCGTCGGAGGTCTTATACCTCTTGACGTGGGCACGAGCTTGAAATCCCAATTTCAGCCCTCAAAACATCTCATATGTTTTGCGACGTTTCCAAAACGTCTTTGGTGCCTCAACTCTATACCGTTTAACTGAACTATCATGTAGTTATCAAAACGTGTATGTCAGATGTTCGCAACATCCACAGACAACGTTCGAGGTTCAGCACACTGAGCGGTGCATTAAGGACATAAGCCTTCTAAGAAGCAATGAGGACAATCCTCAATTTACGGACCTAGTCCGCATAATTGCTACTATCAACTTTCAACTAATTTTTTCTCTAGGAACATAATTAAACAGTAGAACTGAAGCGCGAGCTACGACATAATTTGCAAAATCCTTTTGACTATGTTCAGGATAATTAAGTTCATCTTATGAACTCCCACTTAGATAGACATCCCTCTAGTCATCTAAGTGATTACATGATCCGAGTCAACTAGGCCGTGTCCGATCTGTGCGTGAGACGGACTAGTCAACGTCGGTGAACATCTTTATGTTGATCGTATCTTCTATACGACTCATGCTCGACCTTTCGGTCTTCTGTGTTCCGAGGCCATGTCTATACATGCTAGGCTCGTCAAGTTAACCCTAAGTGTTTTTGCATGTGTAAAACTGTCTTACACCCGTTGTATGTGAACGTAAGGATCCATCACACCCGATTAACACGTGGTGCTTAGAAACGACGAACTGTAGCAACGGTGCACAGTTAGGGGGGAACACTTCTTGAAATTGTTGTAAGGGATCATCTTATTTACTACCGTCGTTCTAAGCAAATAAGATGTATAAATATGATAAACATCATATGCAATCAAATAATAGTGACATGATATGGCCAATATCATATAGCTCCTAAGATCTCCATCTTGGGGCTCCATGATAATCTTGTCACCGGTATGACACCATGATCTCCATCATCATGATCTCCATCATCGTGTCTTCTTGAAGTTGTCTCGTCATCGACATGCAAGTCGTGATTCCCTTGACAAGAACATGATCAATCTCATACATCACATATATCATTCATCACATACTTTTGCCATATCACATCACATAGCATACCCTGCAAAAACAAGTTAGACGTCCTCTAATTGTTGTTTGCATGTTTTACGTGGCTGCTATGGGTTTCTAGCAAGAACGGTTCTTACCTACGCAAATACCACAACGTGATATGCCAATTGCTATTTACCCTTCATAAGGACCCTTTTCATCGAATCCGATCCGACTAAAGTGGGAGAGACAGACACCCGCCAGCCACCTTATGCAACTAGTGCATGTTTGTCGGTGGAACCGGTCTCACATAAGAGTACGTGTAAGGTTGGTCCGGGCCGCTTCATCCCACGATGCCGCCGAATCAAGATAGGACTAGTAACGGTAAGCATATTGAACAAAATCAACGCCCACAACTACTTTGTGTTCTACTCGTGCATAGTAACTACGCATAGACCTAGCTCATGATGCCACTGTTGGGGAACGTAGTAGAAATTCAAAAAAATTTCCTACGTGTCACCAAGATCTATCTATGGAGAGACCAGCAACGAGGGGAAGGAGAGTGCATCTACATACCCTTGTAGATCGCTAAGCGGAAGCGTTCAAGTGAACGGGGTTGATGGAGTCGTACTCGTCGTGATTCAGATCACCGATGATCCTAGTGCCGAACGGACGGCACCTCCGTGTTCAACACACGTATAGCCCGGTGACGTCTCCCACGCCTTGATCCAGCAAGGAGAGAGGGAGAGGTTGAGGAAGACTCCATCCAGCATCAGCACAACGGCGTGGTGGTGATGGAGGAGCGTGGCAATCCTGCAGGGCTTCGCCAAGCACCACGGGAGAGGAGAAGAACTTGGGATAGAGGGAGAGCTGCATCAAAGGCATAAGGGGTATTTCAAGAGGCCCTCCTACCCTCACTATATATAGGGAGCCCAAGGGGGGGTGCGCCAGCCCTAGGAGATCCAATCTCCTAGGGGGCGGCGGCCAGGGGAGGTTTCCCTCCCCCCAAGGCACCTAGGAGGTGCCTTCCCTCCTTGGGACTCTTCCTTAGGGTTCCCCTTTCACCCTAGGCGCATGGGCCCTAGGGGAAGTGGCGCCCCAGCCCACTTTAGGCTGGATCCCTTCTCACTTCAGCCCATGGGACCCTCCGGGATAGGTAGCCCCACCCGGTGGGCCTCCGGGACCCTTTCGGTGGTCCCGGTACAATACTGATGACCCCGAAACTTGCCCCGATGGCCGAAATAGGACTTCCTATATATAAATCTTTACCTCCGGACCATTCCGAAACTCCTCGTGACGTCCGGGATCTCATCCGGGACTCCGAACAACATTCGGTAACCACAAACAAGCTTCCTTTATAACCCTAGCGTCATCGAACCTTAAGTATGTAGACCCTACTGGTTCAGGAGACATGCAGACATGACCGAGACGTTCTCCGGTCAATAACCAACAGCGGGATCTGGATACCCATGTTGGCTCCCACATGTTCCACGATGATCTCATCGGATGAACCACGATGTCAAGGACTTAATCAATCCCGTATACAATTCCCTTTGTCTAGCGGTATTGTACTTGCCCGAGATTCGATCGTCGGTATCCCTATACCTTGTTCAATCTCGTTACCGGCAAGTCTCTTTACTCGTTCCGTAACACATCATCTCGTGATCAACTCCTTGGTCACATTGCGCATATGATGATGTCCTACCGAGTGGGCCCAGAGATACCTCTCTGCTTACACGGAGTGACAAATCCCAGTCTCGATTCGTGCCAACCCAACAGACACTTTCGGAGATACCTGTAGTGCACCTTTATAATCACCCAGTTACGTTGTGATGTTTGGTACACCCAAAGCACTCCTATGGTATCCGGGAGTTGCACAATCTCATGGTCTAAGGAAATGATACTTGACATTAGAAAAGCTTTAGCATACGAACTACACGATCTTTGTGCTAGGCTTAGGATTGGGTCTTGTCCATCACATCATTCTCCTAATGATGTGATCCCGTTATCAACGACATCCAATGTCCATGGTCAGAAACCGTAACCATCTATTGATCAACGAGCTAGTCAACTAGAGGCTCACTAGGGACATGGTGTTGTCTATGTATCCACACATGTATCTGAGTTTCCTATCAATACAATTATAGCATGGATAATAAACGATTATCATGAACAAGGAAATATAATAATAACTAATTTATTATTGCCTCTAGGGCATATTTCCAACAGAGAATCCATCCCGTGGCTTGATGCAGGTGAACTCCTCCTCCTCTCTCTTGAACAATTCGGACAGAATTTTTGCTAAAGCGGCAGCATCGCCCGTACCCTTACGCCCGTAGCGGGTGGCATCATCCACCCCGTTGAAACACCACAAGGGGTGCCCACAATATTGAAGTGGTTGCACTCCCCGAATTATGCAAATCGATATAACTTCGATTATTGTCAATCCTGATTGAGCGAGTGCTTTGATCTGGTTCATCAGATAGAGGACTTCTCTGTTGTCTTCCACCTGGGGGCTCTATGGGCGCCAACTTTGGTGCTTCTTTAGAGGAGCATTGTTGAACTCAGGAAGACCCCGCCGAACAGGGTCCGGAAGGGGAACGTCCTCCATATAAAACCATTCTAAAGGCCAGTCTTCGGACGACTTCTTCGGGGTACCGGACAGGTATCCGGTATCGGCGATGCACCATATTTCGGCTCCGCCCACTTGATAAAGTGATCCCCTCTGTGTGCGAGGGACGAGGCAAAATAGCCTTTTCCACAGCTCGAAGTGAGCCTCGCAGCCCAGGAACAACTCGCAGAGAGCAACATAGCCGGCGATATGTAGAATGGAGGCAGGGGTGAAATTGTGTAATTGGAGGCCGTAGAACTCCAGGAGCCCGCGGAGGAACAGATGAATTGGAAATCCGAGTCCCCTTAGTAAATAAGGAACAAGGCAGACCCGTTCCCCCATGGAGGGACAGGGAAAGCTCTCCACTTGCTCCCCACCATTATAGGTGGCAAGCCCGGCTCGAACGGGCACCATATACGCCGGAGGGAGAAATCCCTTGGTCTGCAGTTTGACCAATCGACTGTGTGGGACTGAACACCTCTCCCAATCACCAGGCTTAGGGCTATGGGGGCGGGAGGAGGAGCTGCGGAGGTCGGCCATGCTGGAATGGATCTTTCCGAAACGCGCTTTGATGGATTCTCGCTGAGGGGAGGATGGTGTGGATCAGATCTAAGAATCCCTATCCCTTTAATAGACAATTTATTTATCTGGCTAGGGGGCAAATGTAAAAATGCCCTGGCGCCTCGTATTCATTCGACGCATGGGAGATAGCCCTTATTGGGCACAGAAGCCAAGAGGTTCAACATTTATGGGCCGGACACTACTTAAAAACACTTGGAAATTGGAGAAGAACCTGCCTTGCAATGCCGAAGACAATACTGCGCGCCGGACTCATCGTCATTGAAGCCTGGTTCGGGGGCTACAGAGGGAGTCCAGGATTAGGGGGTATCCGGACAGCCAGATTATATCCTTCGGCCGGACTCTTGGACTATGAAGATACAAGATTGAAGACTTCGTCCCGTGCCCAGATGAGACTCTACTTGGCGTGGAAGGCAAGCTAAGCAATACGGATATGTATATCTCCTCCTTTGTAACCGACCTTGTGTAACCCTAGCCCCCTCCGGTGTCTATATAAACTGGAGGGTTTAGGTCCATAGGACAACGACAATCATACCATAGGCTAGCTTCTAGGGTTTAGCCTCTCCAATCTCGTGGTAGATCAACTCTTGTAATACCCATATCATCAAGAATAAATCAAGCAGGACGTAGGGTTTTACCTCCATCAAGAGGGGTCGAACCTGGGTAAAACATCATATCCCCTGCCTCCTGTTACCATCCGCCTAGACGCACAGTTCGGGACCCCCTACCCGAGATCCACCGGTTTTGACACCGACAATGCACGTGCATTGCACGAACACCAAGATTGGGGGTGGACGGCTCCGGCAGCGGCCATCGCACCAGATTTTTCCACGGCCTTCTAGATGTGGTTGGGAGGAGATAAGGCTGATTGTGAGAGACAAGGAGTTGTTTGTAAATAGGGAACAAGTGCGGGCATCTTTTTGCAAAAATTGAGAAGCTTGGTTTGTATGCGTCAGATCTAGATCCGACGTCTATTGGTGAAAGATGGGAGGCACAACATCATCACCAACTCAGGACCTGTTTGATTTGCAGGATTTTGAAAACGCAGGAATAGGACACGGCAATATTACAAGTTTCAAACTGATATTACAAATGTTAGGAGTAATGCTGCACCTACGACGAGGGAATTACTAGGAAGTTTACATAAGAACTTTTGTTACTTTAGGTGGATGCAGCATTATCGTACAAACTAAAATCCACCGCCCTGACAAGTGAAAATAAGTTTTCGAGTCTCTGGCCACTTGATGTTTCAAAAACAAATTCAGCTTCTGCGGAGACCTTGTCATTTAGGCTTAGACTCTTGCGGTGATCAGCACGCCATTCATTGTTGCGCCAGAGAACGCCAAACCACATTACCTTGAGCACACTTGCCTCCAGAACAAAGAACCTGGCAAATTTAATCTCAGATGTGCTGCCTCGGTAGTCAATCAAATCAATTTCTTTAAGATGGAGATCAAGGCATTCGATGAGATTGTTATAGTGCAGCACATATTTCACTTTCGGATCTTTTTTTATCTGCAAAAGAAGAGAACATATTAGAGCAGCTGGCTACATAAGATTGCCATGTCATCAAGAGGTACCAATATCATTCGCTCATACGATAGGGTTGGCTGGCTAGTGATATTCTCTCTCTCTCTCTGTTTCCTCTCATTTAACTAGGAGCACGTGAAGAGCTTGGGCATTTGTTGCCTTCCACTATGTGGCCGATGCCATATTTCGCAAAAGTATGCCACATAATACGCATCGATGTCAAATCAAAAGATTTTGGCACCACTCTCGCGATGTGAGAGAGTTGGCACCGCTGTGCGCATAGACCCACATGTATAAAGAAATCAATCAAACCAACTACAACAGCCTCTCACTTTCCCAAACAAGTGTTTTTATTGCCTCAGTCCTCTCTCTCTCCCACACAATGTTTTTTCATTGCGTGAGTTAATTTGGCACCGGAGCAAAGTAGGTGATCCAGATTGGGGCACCAGGTGAGCAATGGAGGGGCATCGATGCCAAATGCATCACAAGTGAATTTGGCACATGTTTTAGCATAGATAGCCCACTTTTGTACTCCCTCCATCCCAAAATTCTTGTCTTAAATTTGTCTAAATACATATGTATCTAGTTACATTTTAGTGTTAGATACATCCGTATCTAAACAAATGTAAGACAAGAATTTTGGGATGGAGGGAATACTACCTCGTATTTAGTATAAAATTTTGACCATAGATTTACCTAAGAAAATGCCAATTCATGTCACTAAAAATTACACCATTTGAAATTTTGTTCAAATACGAATCCAACGATATAGTTCTTAGTGACATGCATTAACATTTTGTCAGTTAAATCTATGGTCAAATTTTGATACTACAAAATTGGAAGAGTAAACCAGGACGGAGGTAGTACTTGATCTTAGGGTAACCATAGAGTTACTGGAGTAGTCTAAGTTACTTTCCACTATGACTAGCCTAGGCTACTATAGTAGTACATCATAAAAATGATGCAGGTGATCATAAGAAAAAAATACTAAAAACATTTCTTTCGGTGCGGTGCGTAGATGCAGTTTTGAACACTACACTTGTCATCGTAATTTGGGAAAATTACGAAAAAATTGAGCTATGTTGTGATTACCGTTTACTTATAGGAAAGAAGTTTCACCTCGATGAGTAGCTTCTCCGTGCACGGAAAGCATGTAAGTAATCCAACAACTTGATCCAGATTAGGGCCGATAGATTTTAGTGCTAAGATCTTCACTGTGCGCATGGACTGGGTTAAGCTTGTGGGAATCATTTTCTGGAAGACGGTCATAAATACATCAAGAAGAAATTTAAAAATGTGAATTTCAAGAAGACGGAGAAGAAGGTGAGTGCTGTACCTGAACGGTTACGGATCCAATAAAGAGTTCGGAGAATTTGGCAGACGAGTACACCAACGCTGTCAATTTCGGCGCGTCAATAACCCTGATTTTTGTTGGACCTTCTAGATCCGATACAAGCAATCTCTCAAGGAAAGGCGCATTCTCAATGACCATAACGTGGAACAGCTTGAGTGATCTCTTCCCAATTGATGTCTTGTTGCGGGGCCAACAAGACACATAAATCCATCAGAGATTCATCGAGGTGATGTGGAGGCTAATGAACCCGTGTATCTGCTCAATACGAAGGTACTCGAGCGCAGTACAGCTGCGGAGCAGGTGCTCCATAGCCTTCTTCGAGATGACAACGTCGAAGAGGTCGAGCTGCTTGAGTTGATGGAGAAGAAGGGCGGGCGCGGCATTAATCTGGGGAAGATAGCAGGAGCTGAAGCTGGCGCGGCACAGCGTTGGCGTGAGGCGGAGCGCGGACGGCGGCAGAGAGCAACATCGTCCAGCTTCAAAGCTAAGCTCCTTGAGCTGATCTAGGGCGGGGGATAAGAACCACTCATCGAACTTGGGTTGGACCTTGTAGTTGGTACTGAACATGCAGATGTCAAGGCGTCTGGCTGGCCCAGGGTACGATGAAAGGATCTTGGAGACTGCGGCCATGCGTTTGCTATCCCCGTCGCAGAGGCAGTTGTCGACGGTGAGGTTGAGGGGGACGCAGTGCCAGAGGGGGCGCCACCGCCGGGAGAGCAGGGCGGTCCGCACGGCAGATTTTGTGGGGAGGAGGCCGATGATGATGGGAAGCATGTCGTCGAGGAGGCTGCTGATGATGTCCAGGCTCGCCGGATGCGGTTTTGGCTCGAGCCGCCTCCGCTTGTTGGCTGCCTCGCCCTCCATCACAACGGGCGGCGACGCCGGTGTACACGTGTGCTGGTGTGTGTTGTGTGCTGGGTGTGCGCGAGTGCGTCCTTCTGTGCATGCCGCCGCGCAGTGGTGAATTGTGCGCGAGTGCGTCCTTCGCGCGCAAGAAGTTTGTCCTCAATGCGCCCTCAATTTACTAGCATGCAGGGTGCTACCCCGAGTGGTTTCAACTTTGTTTACTTCACCGCATGTCATATGGGCCTCTAGTTTACTTATTTTCACCCACTGCCACATGGGCCAGCACACGAAGATACAGAACACGAGTTGACAAGGCAGCATGTGGATTGGCTGACCGGTCAACTAAACAATATACGGAGCTATACGCTGACACAGTGAGCGTATAATCCGTCGGTATAGAGAGTTCGAGTGAGAGGGGAGGCCAGTGAGAGATAGCAGAGAGAGAGAGAAAGAGCTACTCCCTCCGTTCGATAATGTAGTTCCAACATTTTTTTAAGTCAAACTTTTGAAACTTTGACCAAGTTTATAAAGAAATTACTTATGTCTACAATACCGAAGATAAATGATAGTATGAAGTAAGTACATGTTGTGATGAATCTAATGATCGTTCCAGATGTAAATGTTTCTCTCCACATATACCTGGTCAAACTTTTCTGAGGTTTGACTTTTCAAAACATCCATATGCTTATGGACGTGACAGAGTCCCTAACTAGAAAGAGAGATAGAGAGAGATTGAAAAAAGTGTGTGTGCGTGTGTGAAAGAGACATGGACAACACACGATAAAAGTAGAGAAAAAGTGTGTGTGTCTTATGCAAACATATCACACATGCATCTTCGACAACAGAGGCAAGGTGAGGAGATAGTGTGTGGTTGTTTGTAACTGAGAGAGAAAGACCCCTAGCACGTGGCCAAGAGGGGTCTGACAAACAAGCGAGAGAGGACGAGAGAGACATACGAAGAAAATGCAAACATGGCGATGAGAGAGTGTATGTTTGTGATTGAGAGATCCCCTAGAGATCGTGATGGGACTACATGGGTGGGATATCGAGTGACAAGGTGTGTGCGCGATAGAAGATGCCCCGAGAAATATCGAGATAGACGTATGGATGGAAGGAGACAATACGTGTGTTCCTGATGGCTAGTAAGAGATAATCATACTTAGGAGGGGGAGTGCTTGCGCCTATGATGGAGTGAGGGATTATGGTACATAGGGGGGTGCGTGTCACATGGAGAGAGAACAAGGGCGGAGAGTGTTGGATGGGTCTATATGTATAGCGCAAGCGAGACATGTGTATGTGTGAAGCAGGGAGATATAAGGTCAGTTTGGCTTGCGTCCTGAGCATCTTTTGCCTGCCCTGGGGTTGTGGCTGGGTTTCATGCATGCTTGTTTGGTTGCTACCCTGTGAAAAAGAAAGCCCGCCTGTCCTGGGTTCCCTTGCACTTTAATTAGCCTGGCTGAACTCCAGACACTGCAAGTAGCCTGGACCAGGCGATCGATTTTGAATGCCTGGCCGTGCCTGGTCGTGTGGCCACGATGCTAACAACAACATGGATGGATATTAGCATTAAATAATTAATGCATGGATTGATTGATGGGACGTTGATGCTTTGCTTGGCCCAGGCATGAACCAAGCGCTTCAGCACCACACAAGCCTGGCCAGGCAGAAATATTTTACATCTCACGTCCACACCAGGCAGTACCAGCCATCAAGGCATGAGGGCCAGGTCACAAAACAAACTGACCAATAAAGTTTGAGAGAGATTGAGGAGCCCCGATAAGGCTGAGTGGTGCGTCAGATAGCTGAGAGGGGGAAAGAGATATTCCATCCGCTCGATAATGCAGTGCATGTAAATTTTTTAGAAGTCAAACTTTGGAAACTTTGATCAGGTTTACGCAAATGTTATTTATATCTACAATACCAAAGATACATCATACAAAACTACATCTCATGGTGAATCTAATGGTATATGTTTGTCGTACTAGATGTAATTCTTTTTCTCCACGTACATGGTCAAACTTTGTGATGTTTGACTTCTCAATAAATCTATATGCTATGGACCGAGGAGAGTGCCTCAGTCGAGACAGATCAAGTGCGTGTGAAGGAGAATGAGTAAGTGTGCAAAAAGAGTATGTGTGTGAAAGAGAAAGTGACAACAAACGATAAATTAGAGAGAGTGTGCGTTTTTTCGTTTCTTATGCAAACATATCAGGCATGCATCTCCGAGATGGAAAAGCGAGGCGAGGAGATACACGAAGATAGCTAGTGTGTAATTGTTTGCAACAGAGAGAGACACCCCTATAGCACATGTCCAATAGAGGTCTGGCCAACAAGGAACAAAGGTCGAGAGGGACACATGGATGGGATGGACGCATGTGGAGGGAGAGAGGGTGTGTTTGTGATAGAGAGATCCCATCAAGATCGTGAGGGGACTATATGGGTGGGAGATCGAGGGAGTGCGTGCGCGATAGAAAGATGCCTCGAGAGAAATCGAGATAGACCATGCACATGTTTGTGATGGAGACTAAGATTAGCTAGTCATATACATATAGGGGGGACTACCTGTGCCTACAATTGAGTGAGAGACCATCATACTTGGCTAGCTGGGCATGAGATTGTGTGTGTGCGCATGTGAGATGAAGAGAGAATGAGGGGGAGAGATAGAGTTTTAGATGGGCCTATCGAGTGTGAGTGAGATATGCATGTGTATGTGTGACCCAGGTGGATGGAAAGTTTGAGAGAGGGGGGAAGAGATCCAAGACGACATAGTGGTGCATGAGAGAGTTACGGGCAAAGAGCCATGGAATTTGTGTGCCTACGATGAGTGCACCCAAGATATCTAGCTTGGACTAGCTAGAGTATCATACATAGTGTGCGAGAGAGACCTATAGATGGTGTATATATGCATGCGAACTAGAAAGACCCCCCACACACACAAAGAGAGAGAGAGAGATGGAGAGAAAGGGAGAGGGACCAACAAGGTTTTTGTGTCGGATGCGTGCGACAGAATTAAAGATTGTTGGTGAGAGAGAGAGAGAACAAGAGTCTGGGAGAGGGGGAGGTCGCGTTTTATGCATCAAAGACTGATATAAACCATGTTTCGATATAAACTTGCATTCAAATATTTAAATTGGAGAACATGTTGTCTGCAATCCACACATGAACGGATATATGCGTATATTAAACAAGTTCATTAATTTGACTTTCAACATGTTCATGGAGTACTATAATACTGTACATCATGCTACTCGATTGAGGTGTTCAATTTTGGATTTAGTTCACTATTTTGACCTACTGAACGAGCTATTTCATTGAATCGAGATATTTCATTTTGGGTTTGATTCGCGTTTTTGAGTGGGTCAGCTATTTGTCATATAGTAAATCGCTAGCAACGAGCATGTAAAAAGAAGTGGCAAGCTAATACTTCAAAATTTGATCTGAATCGACTTGGTAAGGTAGATGTGGATGCTCGTTCTCCCAAAATTTGAACGAACCGTTAAACATCCTCTCTGCTCGGTGGAATTCGCCCGAGCAAATAAATGGGAGACACGAAATTACCGTCTTATGTGGGACATGCATCAATTGGCCCATTGTACATCGAGGGTTTTGGGGAACGTAGTAATTTCAAAAAAATTCCTACGCACACGCAAGATCATGGTGATGTATAGGAACGAGAGGGGAGAGTGTTGTCTACGTACCCTCGTAGACCAGAAGCGGAAGCGTTATGACAACGCGGTTGATGTAGTCGTACGTCTTCACGGCCTGACCGATCAAGCACCGAAACTATGACACCTCCGAGTTCTAGAACACGTTCAGCTCAATGACGATCCCTGGACTCCGATCCAGCAAAGTGTCGGGGAAGAGTTCCGTCAGCATGACGGCGTGGTGACGATCTTGATGTTCTACTGTCGTAGGGCTTCGCCTAAGCGCCACTACAATATTATCGAGGACTATGGTGGAAGGGGGCACCGCACACGGCTAAAATGATCCCGAGGATCAACTTGTGTGTCTAGAGGTGCCCCCTTGCCCCCGTATATAAAGGAGCAAGGGGGGTGCGGCCGGCCCTAGGAGGAGGCGCGCAGGAGGAGTCCTACTCCTGCCGGGAGTAGGACTCCCCCCCTTTTCCCTAGTTGGATTAGGACTTGGGGGGAAGGAGGAGAGGGAAGAAAGGGAAGGGGGGGGGCGCCGCCCCCCTCCTTGTCCAATTCGGACTTGGGGGGGAGGGGCGCGCGGCAGCCCCTAGGCCTCCTCTGCTCTTCCTCCACTAGGCCCATTAAGGCCCATTAGGTTACCGGGGGGTTCCGGTAACCTCCCGGTACTCCGGTAAAATGCCGATTTCACCCGGAACACTTCCGATGTCCAAACATAGGCTTCCAATATATCAATCTTTATGTCTCGACCATTTCGAGACTCCTCGTCATGTCTGTGATCACATCCGGGACTCCGAACAAACTTCGGTACATCAAAATATATAAACTCATAATGAAACTGTCATCGTAACGTTAAGCGTGCGGACCCTACAGGTTTGAGAACAATGTAGACATGACCGAGACATGTCTCCGGTCAATAACCAATAGCGGAACCTGGATGCTCATATTGGCTCCTACATATTCTACGAAGATCTTTATCGGTCAGACCGCATAACAACATTCATTGTTCCCTTTGTCATTGGTATGTTACTTGCCCGAGATTCGATCGTCGGTATCTCAATACCTAGTTCAATCTCGTTACCGACAAGTCTCTTTACTCGTTTCGTAATACATCATCTCGCAACTAACTCATTAGTTGCAATGTTTGCAAGGCTTATGTGATGTGCATTACCGAGAGGGCCCAGAGATACCTCTTCGACAATCGGAGTGAAAAATCCTAATCTCGAAATACGCCAACCCAACATGTACCTTTGGAGACACCTGTAGAGCTCCTTTTGTTGGAAATATGCCCTAGAGGCAATAATAAAAGTATTATTATTATATTTCTTTGTTCATGATAATTGTCTTTATTCATTCTATAACTGTATTATCCGGAAATCGTAATACACGGGTGAATACGTAGACCATAATATGTCCCTAGTAAGCCTCTAGTTGACTAGCTCGTTGATCAACAGATAGTCATGGTTTCCTGGCTATGGACATTGGATGTCATTGATAACGGGATCACATCATTAGGAGAATGATGTGATGGACAAGACCTAATCCTAAGCATAGCACAAGATCGTGTAGTTCGTTTGCTAGAGCTTTTCCAATGTCAAGTATCTTTTCCTTTGACCATGAGATCGTGTAACTCCCGGATACCGTAAGAGTGCTTTGGGTGTATCAAACGTCACAACGTAACTGGGTGACTATAAAGGTGCACTACAGGTATTTCCGAAAGTGTCGATTGGGTTGACACGGATCGAGACTGGGATTTGTCACTCCATATAACGGAGAGGTATCACTGGGCCCACTCGGTAATGCATCATCATTATGAGCTCAAGGTGACCAAGTGGTTGATCACGGGATCATGCATTACGGTACGAGTAAAGTGACTTGCCGGTAACGAGACTGAACAAGGTATTGGGATACGATGATCGAGTCTCGGGCAAGTAACATACCGATTGACAAAGGGAATTGTATACGGGGTTGTTTAATCCTCGACATCGTGGTTCATCCGATGAGATCATCGTGGAGCATGTGGGAGCCAACATGGGTATCCAGATCCCGCTGTTGGTTATTGACCGGAGAGTCGTCCCGGTCATGTCTGCATGTCTCCCGAACCCGTAGGGTCTACACACTTAAGGTTCGGTGACGCTAGGCTTGTGAAGATATGTGTATGCAGTAACCCGAATGCTGTTCGGAGTCCCGGATGAGATCCCGGACGTCACGAGGAGTTCCGGAATGGTCCGGAGGTAAAGAATTATATATAGGAAGTGCTGTTTCGGCCATCGGGACAAGTTTCGGGGTTATCGGTATTGTATCGGGACCACCGGAGGGGTCCCGGGGGCCCACCGGGTGGGGCCACCTGTCCCGGGGGGCCACATGGGCTGTAGGGGGTGCGCCTTGGCCTAGATGGGCCAAGGGCACCAGCCCCAAAAGCCCATGCGCCTAGGGTTCCACTTAAGGGAAGAGTCCCAATGGTGGAAGGCACCTCTAGGTGCCTTGGGGGGGAGGGAAACCTCCCCTTGGCTGCCGCACCTAGGAGATTGGATCTCCTAGGCTGGCGCACCACCCCCTTGGCCCTCCTATATATAGTTGAGGAGAGGGAGGACTTCATACCTCAGAATTTGGTGCTTCCCTCTCCCCTGTTACATCTCTCCCTCGTAGTACACGGCGAAGCCCTGCTACTGTGACGCCCTGCATCCACCACCACGCCGTCGTGCTGCTGGATCTTGGTCAACCTCTCCTCCCCCCTTGCTGGATCAAGAAAGGAGGAGACGTCATCCGCTCCGTACGTGTGTTGAACGCGGAGGTACCGTCCGTTCGGTGCTAGGATCTCCAGTGATTTGAATCACGTCGTGTTCGACTACATCAACCCCGTTCTTCGAACGCTTCCGCTCGCGATCTACAAAGGTATGTAGATGCATCTAATCACTCGTTGCTAGATGAACTCCTAGATGGATCTTGGTGAAACGAGTAGGAAAAATTTTGTTTTCTGCGATGTTCCCCAACACCTTTATAATCACCCAGTTACGTTGTGACGTTTGGTAGCACACAAAGTGTTCCTCCGGCAACGGGAGTTGCATAATCTCATAGTCATAGGAACATGTATAAGTCATGAAGAAAGCAATAGCAGCATACTAAACGATCGGGTGCTAAGCTAACGGAATGGGTCAAGTCAATCACATCATTCTCTTAATGATGTGTTCCCGTTAATCAAATGACAACTCATGTATATGGTTAGGAAACATAACCATCTTTAATTAACGAGCTAGTCTAGTAGAGGCATACTAGTGACACTCTGTTTGTCTATGTATTCACACATGTATCATGTTTCCGGTTAATACAATTCTAGCATGAATAATAAACATTTATCATGATATAAGGAAATAAATAATAACTTTATTATTGCCTCTAGGGCATATTTCCTTCAGTCTCCCACTTGCACTAGAGTCAATAATCTAGATTACACAGTAATGATTCTAACACCCATGGAGCTTTGGTGCTGATCATGTTTTGCTCGTGTAAGAGGCTTAGTCAACGGGTCTGCTACATTCAGATCCGTATGTATCTTGCAAATCTCTATGTCTCCCACCTGGACTAGATCCCGGATGGAATTGAAGCGTCTCTTGATGTGCTTGGTTCTCTTGTGAAATCTGGATTCCTTTGCCAAGGCAATTGCACCAGTATTGTCACAAAAGATTTTCATTGGACCCGATGCACTAGGTATGACACCTAGATCGGATATGAACTTCTTCATCCAGACTCCTTCGTTTTCTGCTTCCGAAGAAGCTATGTACTCTGCTTCACATGTAGATCCCGCCACAACGCTTTGTTTAGAACTGCACCAACTGACAGCTCCACCGTTTAATGTAAACACGTATCCAGTTTGCGATTTAGAATCGTCCGGATCAGTGTCAAAGATTGCATCAATGTAACCATTTACGATGAGCTCTTTGTCACCTCCATGTACAAGAAACATATCCTTAGTCCTTTTCAGGTATTTCAGGATGTTCTTGACCGCTGTCCAGTGATCCACTCCTGGATTACTTTGGTACCTCCCTGCTAGACTTATAGCAAGACATACATCAGGTTTGGTACACAACATTTCATACATGATAGAGCCTATGGCTGAAGCATAGGGAACATCTTTCATTTTCTCTCTATCTTCTACAGTGGTCGGGCATTGAGTCTTACTCAATTTCACACCTTGTAACACAGGCAAGAATCCTTTCTTTGCTTGGTCCATTTTGAACTTCTTCAAAACTTTGTCAAGGTATGTGCTTTGTGAAAGTCCAATTAAGCGTCTTGATCTATCACTATAGATCTTAATGCCCAATATGTAAGCAGCTTCACCGAGGTCTTTCATTGAAAAACTCTTATTAAAGTATCCCTTTATGCTATCCAGAAATTCTATATCATTTCCGATTAGTAATATGTCATCCACATATAATATCAGAAATGCTACAGAGCTCCCACTCACTTTCTTGTAAATACAGGCTTCTCCAAAAGTCTGTACAAAACCAAATGCTTTGATCATATTATCAAAGCGTTTATTCCAACTCCGAGAGGCTTGCACCAGTCCATAAATGGATCGCTGGAGCTTGCACACTTTTTTAGCTCCCTTTGGATCGACAAAACCTTCTGGTTGCATCATATACAACTCTTCTTCCAGAAATCCATTCAGGAATGCAGTTTTGACATCCATCTGCCAAATTTCATAATCATAAAATGTGGCAATTGCTAACATGATTCGGACAGACTTAAGCATCGCTACGGGTGAGAAGGTCTCGTCATAGTCAATCCCTTGACCTTGTAGACAGTAACATTACCATCAGCGTCAGTCTTCTTCTTGAAGATCCATTTATTCTCAATTGCTTGCTGATCATTGGGCAAGTCAACCAAAGTCCACACTTTGTTCTTATACATGGATCCCTTCGCAGATTTCATGGCTTCAAGCCATTTTGTGGAATCTGGGCTCACCATCGCTTCTCCATAGTTCGTAGGTTCATCATGATCTAGTAGCATGACTTCCAGAAAAGGATTACCGTACCACTCTAGTGTGGATCTTACTCTAGTTGATCTACGAGGTTCAGTAGTATCTTGTTCTGAAGTTTCATGATCATCATCATTAGCTTCCTCACTAATTGGTGTAGGTGTCACAGGAACTGGTTTCTGTGATGTACTACTTTCCAATAAGGGAGCAGGTACAGTTACCTCATCAAGTTATACTTTCCTCCCACTCACTTCTTTCGAGAGAAACTCCTCTACAAAGTTTCCGAATTTAGCAACAAAAGTCTTGCCTTCGGATCTGTGATAGAAGGTGTATCCAATCGTTTCCTTTGGATATCCTATGAAGACACATTTCTCCGATTTGGGTTCGAGCTTATCAGGTTGAAGCTTTTTCACATAAGCATCGCAACCCAAAACTTTCAGAAACGACAACTTTGGTTTCTTGCCAAACCACAGTTCATAAGGCGTCGTCTCAACGGATTTTGATGGTGTCCTATTTAACGTGAATGCGGCCGTCTCTAAAGCATAACCCCAAAACGATAGCGGTAAATCAGTAAGAGACATCATAGATCGTACCATATCTAGTAAAGTACGATTACGACATTCAGACACACCATTACGCTGTGGTGTTCCGGGTGGCGTGAGTTGCGAAACTATTCCGCATTGTTTCAGATGTACACCAAACTCGTAACTCAAATATTCTCCTCCACGATCAGATTGTAGGAATTTTATTTTCTTGTTACGATGATTTTCAACTTCACTCTGAAATTCTTTGAACTCTTCAAATGTTTCAGATTTATGTTTCATTAAGTAGATATACCTATATCTGCTTAAGTCATCTGTGAAGCTGAGAAAATAACGATATCCGCCACGAGCCTCAACATTCATCGGACCACATACATCTGTATGTATGATTTCCAACAAATCTGTTGCTCTCTCCATAGTACCGGAGAACGGTTTTTTGGTCATCTTGCCCATAAGGCACGGTTTGCAAGTACCAAGTGATTCATAATCAAGTGGTTCCAAAAGTCCATCAGTATGGAGTTTCTTCATGCGCTTTACACCGATATGACCTAAACGGCAGTGCCGCAAATAAGTTCCACTATCATTATCAACTCTGCATCTTTTGGCTTCAACATTATGAATATGTGTGTCACTGCTATCGAGATTTAATAAGAATAGACCACTCTTCAAGGGTGCATGACCATAAAAGATATTACTCATATAAATAGAACAACCATTATTCTCTGATTTAATTGAATAACCGTCTCGCATCAAACAAGATCCAGATATAATGTTCATGCTTAACGCTGGCACCAAATAACAATTATTTAGGTCTAATACTAATCCCGGAGGTAGATGTAGAGGTAGCGTGCCGACTGCGATCACATCGACTTTGGAACCATTTCCCACCCGCATCGTCACCTCGTCCTTAGCCAATCTTTGCTTAATCCGTAGTCCCTGTTTCGAGTTGCAAATATTAGCAATAGAACCAGTATCAAATACCCAGGTGCTACTGCGAGCATTAGTAAGGTACACATCAATAACATGTATATCACATATACCTTTGTTCACCTTGCCATCCTTCTTATCCGCCAAATACTTGGGGCAGTTCCGCTTCCAGTGACCAGTCTGCTTGCAGTAGAAGCACTCAGTTTCAGGCTTAGGTCCAGATTTGGGTTTCTTCTCCTGAGCAGCAACTTGCTTGCTGTTCTTTTTGAAGTTCCCCTTTTTCTTCCCTTTGCCCTTTTTCTTGAAACTAGTGGTCTTGTTGACCATCAACACTTGATGCTCCTTTTTGATTTCTACCTCCGCAGCTTTCAGCATTGTGAAGAGCTCGGGAATTGTCTTATTCATCCCTTGCATATTATAGTTCATCACGAAGCTCTTGTAGCTAGGTGGAAGTGATTGGAGAATTCTGTCAGTGACGCAATCATCTGGAAGATTAACTCCCAATTGAATCAAGTGATTATTATACCCAGACATTTTGAGTATATGCTCACTGACAGAACTGTTCTTCTCCATCTTGCAGCTATAGAACTTATTGGAGACTTCATATCGCTCAATCCGGGCATTTGCTTGAAATATTAACTTCAACTCCTGGAACATCTCATATGCTCCATGACGTTCAAAACGTCGTTGAAGTCCCGATTCTAAGCCATAAAGCATGGCACATTGAACTATCAAGTAGTCATCAGCTTTGCTCTGCCAGACGTTCATAACATCTGGTGTTGCTCCAGCAGCAGGCCTGGCACCCAGCGGTGCTTCCAAGACGTAATTCTTCTGTGCAGCAATGAGCATAATCCTCAAGTTACGGACCCAGTCTGTGTAATTGCTACCATCATCTTTCAACTTTGCTTTCTCAAGGAACGCACTAAAATTCAACGGAACAACAGCACGGGCCATCTATCTACAATCAAACATAAACAAGCAAGATACTATCAGGTACTAAGTTCATGATAAATTTAAGTTCAATTAATCATATTACTAAAGAACTCCCACTTAGATAGACATCCCTCTAATCCTCTAAGTGATCACGTGATCCAAATCAACTAAACCATGTCCGATCATCACGTGAGATGGAGTAGTTTCATTGGTGAACATCACTATGTTGATCATATCTACTATATGATTCATGCTCGACCTTTCGGTCTCCGTGTTCTGAGGCCATATCTGTATATGCTTGGCTCGTCAAGTATAACCTGAGTATTCTGCGTGTGCAACTATTTTGCACCTGTTGTATTTGAACGTAGAGCCTATCACACCCGATCATCACGTGGTGTCTCAACACGAAGAACTTTCACAACGGTGCATACTCAGGGAGAACACTTCTTGATAATTAGTGAGAGGTCATCTTAAAATGCTACCGTCAATCAAAGCAAGATAAGATGCATAAAATATAAACATCACATGCAATCAATATAAGTGATATGATATGACCATCATCATCTTGTGCTTGTGATCTCCATCTTCGAAGCACCATCATGATCACCATCGTCACCGGCGCGACACCTTGATCACCATCGTAGCATCGTTGTCGTCTCGCCAATCTTATGCTTCCACGACTATCGCTACCGCTTAGTGATAAAGTAAAGCATTACAACGCAATTGCATTGCATACAATAAAGCGACAACCATATGGCTCCTGCCAGTTGCCGATAACTCGGTTACAAAACATGATCATCTCATACAATTAAATTTAGCATCATGTCTTGACCATATCACATCACAACATGCCCTGCGAAAACCAGTTAGGCGTCCTCTACTTTGTTGTTGCAAGTTTTACGTGGCTGCTACGAGCTTAAGCAAGAACCATTCTTACCTATGCATCAAAACCACAACGATAGTTTGTCAAGTTGGTGCTGTTTTAACCTTCGCAAGGACCGGGCGTAGCCACACTTGGTTCAACTAAAGTTGGAGAAACTGACACCCGCCAGCCACCTGTGTGCAAAGCACGTCGGTAGAACCAGTCTCGCATAAGCGTACGCATAATGTCGGTCCGGGCCGCTTCATCCAACAATACCGCCTAACCAAAGTATGACATGCTGGTAAGCAGTATGACTTATATCGCCCACAATGTCGGATTTCGGGTTCCGGCAGACCCTTGAGGTTCGAACACTGGGGTGCGCGGAGATTTCGCTTCCTACCTACCTGCACCCCTCCGCCTCGCTAAGATCTAAGCTATGGAAAGAACAACACAAGAGACACAGGGTTTATACTGGTCCGGGCCACCGTTGTGGTGTAATACCCTACTCCAGTTTGTGGCGTGGTGGATTGCCTCTTGGGCTGATGATGATGAATGATACAAGGAAGAACAGCCTCGCGAGGGTCTGTTCTTGGCTGGGGCAATGAACTGCTGGGAGGAGTTCAGCCACCCTTCTCTCTCTCTCTCTCTCTCTGATCGAACCTCTCCGAACCTTTCCTCTTAACCCTTCCGAACCTTTCCTCTTAACCCTTCCGAACCTTTCCTCTTAACCCTTCTGAACCCCTCTTTTCTGTGGGTGGCTGGTCCTATTTATAGAGGCCCTGGTCCTCTTTCCAAATATCGAGCGGGAAGGGAGCCAACAATGGCGGGCTAATTTGAAGGGGGACAGCTAGTACAAGCTACCCTGACAAAAGTAGTCTTCGCCTGCACAAAGCTCTGGTGGTGACCCCGTCTTGGGCTCCACGATGACCTCCGTCTTGCAGTCTTCCTGGTCTTGGTCTCGTTGCACCGAAATGGCAACCTTTGCCCTCGGTACTCCGCGGCTGCGCTTGCCCCCTTTGCACCAAAGAGGAAAGGAGGACACTATGCGGGCTGGCACCCTTTGCCCTTGGTCGTCATGGCTTGCGTCACGGGCACCTCGTGAGGTACCCTGCCTTGATCTCTCCGCCTCCTCACGAGCCAGCCTGATGAGGCCGTGCCTGAGGAAGCTCTCTGTCGTCCGCCCCGCGAGGCTTGGCCCCTCGCGAGGGTCTTGGGTATGTGTTGATGAAGATGGGCCGTGCTGGGGCCCCCCTTGAGCCACGCCACAGGCCGTAGGCAGGCAAGTCTGGGGACCCCCATTCCCAAAACGCCGACAGTAGCCCCCGAGCCCAAGGCGCGCCCGGACTTGGCCGTGCAGGGAGGCGGAAGGGCAAGAGTGAAGCGCCGCGGGCCCTAACAGCCTGCGGCCTTGGGCGCCGCGTGGCAGTTGACTGGATGTGGACGCCTCAGCAACCGCGCGAGTTGATAAGGGAGCGGCATCTGCCCAGGCTTCGCTATTTGCCTTCTCCGGTTGCTGCTCAGATCCCCTTTCTTACGCCTCCCCTTCCTTCCTCCAAAATCTCCAGATCTACTCCGACCGCGTGACCTAGGAAGCCATGGCACCTCGTCAGTCCCCGGCCGGAGCTTGGTACTCGTCTGCCCTGGACTCGCCAAACGTGTCGGAGGCGAGCCTTGCCCGGTTGCGCCGGATGGCGGTGGCGCAGGGCATCAACGGGGCAAAGGCGCTCAAGGCCGGCTCCGCCACCCCGGAAGGCCTAGGGAGCACCTTCTATCCGTTCTTCGTAACTGCCATTGCCACCGGCCTGGTGCCTCCCTTCTTTGAGTTCTTCTTCTCTGTCCTCCGCCATTACAAGCTACAGGCTCTGCATCTCCACCCCAACTCCATCCTTCTCCTGGCAATCTTCGCCTATTACTGCGAGGCTCACGTAGGGGTGCAGCCCTCAGTGGCCTTGCTGCGCCAATACTTCTACCTCCGGACCTCTCGTGGTCCTGTTTCCGCGCGCGCGAGCTTCATCGCGTACGGTGGCGCCATTGCCATCTCGAACCCCAGAAAAAGGATTGAGGGCTTCAGGAGCAAGTGGGTCTTGGTGGATGCTGGGCGCATCCACCCTCGGCTGATCTTGCCCACGGAGCAGCCCACGAGCTCCGGCGATTGGGGACGAGTTGAGCTCGCGGACCCCCGCGCGAAGCTGGTGCTGGAGAAGATGGACGCGGAGCTG
Organism: Triticum urartu; assembly: GCF_003073215.2. Lineage (NCBI taxonomy): Eukaryota > Viridiplantae > Streptophyta > Magnoliopsida > Poales > Poaceae > Triticum > Triticum urartu. Next base: position 120,777,473 of record NC_053027.1, read on the forward strand.
AGGCCGGCCAACATGGCGGTGGCGAAGCTAACTGGCGCGTCGCTGCTGAGGGAATTCCTGGAGCACCAGCTGGCTCCGCTTCGGCGGTACTCACTTTCGATGTGGAGGCCCCATCCGAGCCCCGCGGCCTGGGCCGATCGAGATCTGGCTACGGTCCTCCAATCTCTGATCGGGGGCGATGTGGCGAGGTTGGAGGGCGCTCCTATGCCCTTGTTCCTCCGCGACGACTGGGAGCAGGTAGTGGAGTCCATGCCCGTCTTCAACGGGGATGGGCCCGTGCCCATAGAAACTCCCGAGGAACCGGTGGACGTGCCCTCCGACGATTCTAGCGAAGAGGAGGAAGGAGGGGAGCAGGAAAGAGGTCCTGACTCCGAGGCGACTAACGGAGAGTCGAGGGCTCCCCTCTCTCGGCGCAGGTCCCGCGTTCTCTGCCTCTCTCTGAGCGATGACGACGAGGATGACGACGAGGATGACGGCGAGCAGGACGGCGGGAGCTTGCCCCCGATCCCGAAGAAGGACAGGACCGGGCTGATTTCCCGCGGGTCTACCCCGGCCCCGAGGCAGACCGCAGATGCACCTTCCGCTTCCAAGCTTCCCGAGGTTAACCCTTCCAGCCGGCTTTCAGGCTTCAAATTTGGCCGGAGGCCGCTCGAGCTCACTGGCGACGACCCGTAAGCGTTTGATCCTTGTCTTTATTTCTTGTCCTGCTTCTGAGGCTTGATGTCCGCATCTCTTGGGTAGGCTGGCGCCCGCAGCAAAGAAGCCGAAGGGAGCTCCTGAGGTTCCACCCATGGCAGCGCCTCTGCCCGCGAAGGAGGGTGACCGTGATGCACGGGCTTCTCCTGCCCGGTCGTCCTCGCGAGGCCAGGCTGAGCCGGCTGGGGCGAGCTCAGCCCCCACGGCCCATGTGACTCCCGAGGTGTCCTTGCCTGCCGCCGCCACTTCAGCCGTTGGGGCGCAGCAGACTCCGCCTCAGGACGCTGTGGCCGCGCTGCCGCCTTCTCCTCCAACTCCACCGGCTACTGTCTCTCTGACTCCTTCTGCCATTCTGGACCATGCTGCTGCTGAGCTGGACCGACTGCGGCAGGATCTTCTTGGCGCCGACCCTCGCTTGGTGGCCGGGCGCTTGGAGCTGGCTTTAGGATGGGTTCGCTCCGACGCTTCGATTCGGGAGGCACTGGTCCAGGCCTCGGCGGCTTGCGATGAGGAGAAACAGGACGTTCTTGAGGCGAAGGCTGCTCGTGACGCAGCCCTGGGGGAGGCGGTCGACGCCCGTGGTTGCTGCAAGGCGCTTTTGGACGAGCTGCAAGGCCTGCGGGACCAGCTCATGAAAGAAGCCCGCATTCGCCAAGAGCAGGAAGAAGGCGTGAAGGCTCGCGAGCCGGCCGTCAAGGAGAGGGAGGCCAAGCTCAGGAAGCGCCGCGACCGCCTAGGTGCGCTGGAGCAGGAGTTGGGGCAAGGAAGGCCGAGCTGGATGACAAGGCCCTGGTTCTTGCTGAGGACCACGCGGCCTTCACGGAGATGGAGGCGAAGGCTCGCTCCTCGCTGGGGACGCTTTACGACAGTGTCCTGGAGAGCCCGCTGGCTGGCGCCGAGGACGGCCCCGCCAAGCTGCTTCCCTTCCTGGTTCGTGCTCTCGAAGATGTCTCCCTTGGCCTTGGCCCCATGGCTGAGGCCGAGGCGCGTGTCCTGTCTTCTGCAGCACTGACGCGGGTCCTCACCCACATCTACCTTTGCGATCCCGGCGTCGACCTCGACAGCCTGCTCGAGCCAGTAAGCGGCGAGCGTGCCACTGCCGCTGCCGAGGCCATGAAGGGTCGCGCAGAGGCTCTGCTGGGGAAGTTCCGGGCCTTCAGCACCAAGCCGAAGCAAGGCGCTGCCGACCCCACTGCTCCATAAGGCAAACCCATTCCACGCTGCTCCTCCGCTGACAAGTGACTCCGTCGTGGCTCATGTCCTGCCTTTAATTCCTGCACATGTATCATGCCTCGGGGAGGCATTTAAACTTGCGTTTGGCATTGAGATAATAGTGTGGACTGTAATATTTACTTTTGAATTCCTCGAAATTTGCGCTTTTCCTTCCTACTTGCTTATGTTCTACGCCGGCAGAGCCCGGCCCCGCGCGTACCTCACCCAGCGTTAGTCCCGACCAGAAACCAGGACGGGGCCAAGGAGTGAGGGGCTACGTGACAAGTTAGGCTCCTGAGTTGCGATGCTCAGGAGTCCCCCTTGGCGCACGAACAACAAGTAGGGAGGTGTTAAGTGGGTGGATCTACCGTTCTACGTCTGCAGAGCCCGGCCGCGCGCATACCTCACCCAGCGTTAGTCCCGACCGGAAACCAGGACGGGGCCAAGGAGTGAGGGGCTACGTGACCAGTTAGGCTCCTGAGTCGCGATGCTCAGGAGTCCCCCTTGACGCTCAAACGACCTTCGTACCTTGGCTCCGCTCGGGCAGAGACGCGCGACGAACCAGGCCCCAGGGGGGCCCGGCTGGGCGGCGTGCGTCTGGGCGTGACCCAAGCGCAGCCCCCATGCCCAGCCCCCTCACGCGGCACTCCCAAGGGGAGGCATTGTGATGAGGCTGGACACTGAGCTCTGGGCTCCCTGAGGTTGATGCGGCCCGGGGGCCACCCTCAGTTGTTTATCACCAGCGCGGAGCATAGCGCTTCCGTATGTGTACGGGCATAGCCGCTCCTCGGCAGTGTCGTCAGCCAGCGCGGAGCATGGTGCTTCCACTAGTACGTGGGAGGGGGCCCCCTCCGGGAGGAGCCCCCGGGGCGTGTACAGCCCCGCACTGACACGTGGCTGGCACGGTAGGGCCTCGCGAGGTGTATCTGGGCACCCGTGAGCCAGCGCGGGACTCACGGGGCCCTACCTCTAGGCGGGTTGCACCTGGCACTGGGCCTTATCTTGTGATGTGTCCCTGCAAATTCGGTTAGATGTCGGCACTCTACGTCCTCGGGTCCCGGCCCTCGAGCTGGTCTCAGCCGTCGCTGGTATGTCAGGTCGCGATGCCATGGACAAGGCCAGAGGGTGAGGGCTGGAGAGCCAGTAAGAGCCCTGAGTCGCGATGCTCAGGTACCCCCCCCTTTAACGTGCAAGTGGTCGGCATGGAGAAGAAGAGGTGCCGTGGACCGGCATCAAATAATCTAGCATGGTGGGTATAACGCATCACCGGGAATAAACGCAAATGGGATACAAGCCGCTGGGTCTGGCCCGAGCGACTTGGGGATCATGCAGCCCGAGGGGCGCCCCCAATAAGGTAAGCTAGCAACAGGAAATAAAAGGGATACATGCCGCAGGGACGGACCCACGCGGCCTGGGAATAATGCAGCCCTTGGGGGCGCTCCCAGCTGGAAGTGAAACTTGAAAGATGTCACCTGATGACGTTGAGGACGAAGGGGTGTTGGTGTAGCAGACTCGGTGGGCTGCGAAAGCCGATCCTCACGAGCCCCCAGGCCCGGGGGCCTCGGGAGGCTCCGGAGGTGCTGGCGGCTCCCCGCGGACCATCTCCATCTCCGCCAGGGCTGTGGAACGCCTGGCCTCTTGTGCCTCCATGATGCCCCTCGTGAGGCGCTGGTACGTGGCAGCCGCGTTCGGCAAGCCATAAGGCATGCAAACGTAGCTGTGGGGTGGACCTCCGCAGCGCCCCACTCGCGAGGGCCAGAGGCGCTCCAGAGACGCGACTCGGTTGAGCCCTGGTATGTCGATGCAGACGCGCAGCCCACCATCCTTGCCTGGATGGGGAGCCACTGCTGGTAGACGGCGACCGCCTTTCATGACTCTTGACTCCTGTAGCTCCTGAATGGCCTTGCTGACGAACTCCTGAGGGTCTGGCTCTCCTTGCCTTACTCCTTCTTGAGGGAAACGTGCTTCGAAACACGCCTCCATGTGGTGCCCAAGTGCCTCCCTCGTGACCCTAGCCAGGTCGGTGGCCCTCCAGGGGAGAGCCCCCGAGCCTTGCCTGAGGAGGGCACCGGGCGCGCTTTCCTATGCGATGGAAGGAGGTTCCCCCTGGGCAGGCACGGGCCCAGAGGGGCCTGCCTCCTGAGGAGCCGGGTCGGACGATGTCTTCTTCTTCCTGGGGGCGGTCTCGGGAAGCCTCCTGCTTCCGCGATCCGGGTCTTCTAGTGACGTGGCCTGAAAGGCTCGTTCCAGGGAACACACCGCATCCTTCTCTTCACAGGGCACCGTGATGACTCCGCCACTTCCTGGCATCTTGAGGACGTTGTAGCCGTGGTGAGTTACGGCCATGAACTTGGCCAGTGCTGGGTACCCGAGGACGGTGTTGTACGGCAGGCGAATATGAGCGATGTCGAAGTCGATGAGCTCGGTGCGGTAGTTGTCACGTGCCCCGAAGGTGACAGGGAGGCAGACCTGCCCGATCGGGACCGTGGAGTCGTCGGTGACTCCGGAGAAAGGCTTGGTTGGCTGAAGCCGGCTGTAGGGCACTTGGAGATTGTTGAATGTTTCCACGGACAGGACGTTGAGCCCTGCCCCGCCATCGATGAGGGTCCTGGTGACCACCACGTTGCTGATGATTGGGGAACAGAGCATCGGGAGGACTCCGGCTGTAGCCGCACACTTGAGCTGATCTGCCGAGCTGAACGTGATGGCGGACGCCGACCACCTGAGAGGGCGCATGGCTTCGAGCTTGGGGAGGACTGCATTCACTTCGCGGGCGAACTGCTTGAAGATGCGTTGAGAGGCTAGGGCTTGAGCCCCGCTCAGGATGCAGGCGATCGCGCGCGGCTCCTGGAAGCCCCCAGCCTCCTCGTCTTGGTGGCGGTCCTCATTTCTCCTTGGTTGCGGCGGCAGCAGAGGGAGGCCTGCGTTGCCTTGCGGGCGATCCTCGCGAGGCCGACCCCTCCAGTCTCCCTCGCGAGGCGGGTCTTGCTAGCGATCCTCGTGAGGTTGATCGCGCCACCCTTGGAGCGGGCCATGGTCTTCCCAGCGTCCTGCGTTCCTTCCTCCTCCTCGACCGTAGCCCTAGTCATCGCGGTCGGGGCGACGGCCGATCCTTCCTTCTCGCACAGCTCGGAGCTCTTGACATTCGTTGGTGTTGTGGGTGCGGAGGTCATGGTACACGCAATACCGGCTGCCCTTGGAAGGCTCGGGCTGATCTCTGCCCCGCTTGGTGTCTGGTTCTGCCGCGAGCACGGCAGCCCCCTTGCGCTTCACATCCTTGGCCTTGGGCTTCTTCTCTTCCGGGTCCGCGGCAGGCAGCTCGAGGAGGGAGAGACGCCCTTCCTCAGCCCTGGCGCACTTGGTTGCCAAGTTGAACAGCTCCAAAGAAGTGCATGGGTCTTCATGCATCGCCAGCTCCTCCTTCATCTTGACATCGCGCACGCCGTCGGAGAAGGCTGAGATGATGGCCTCTTCAGTCACCCTGGGAATCTTGAGGCGTGCGTTGTTGAAGCGCTGGATGTACTTCTGCAGGGTCTCCCCGGGTTATTGCTTGATGCAGTGCATGTCGCTCACGGCGGGGGGCCGGTCGCGAGGACCTTGGAAGTTGGCGATGAAGCGGGTGCGCATCTCGTCCCAGGAGGAGATCATGCCTGGAGCCAGGTTCAGGAGCCAGGTGCGGGCCCCGTCCTTGAGCGCCATGCGAAACCAGTTCACCATGACCTTCTCGTCTCCGTTGGCGGCTTCGATGCCCAGCTAGTAGAGCTGGAGGAACTCCACAGGGTCAGCCGTGCCGTTGTAGCGAGGAGGCAGGTCTGGCTTGAACTTGCCGGGCCACGCGACACTGCGTAGCTCGGCGGTGAAGGCATGGCAGCCTGCTGTGGCCACGGGAGGTCTTGGGTGACGGAGAGCTTGGTCTTGCATGTCCCCACGCGCTGCAGTTGGGTCTTGACGTGCAGGAGCAGGAGCATGGTCGCGACGTGCTGGAGCAGGGAGCGCCCGGGCAGCTTCTTGCGGGCGAGGGACTTCCTGGCAGCTCTGCTCTTGCTACGCTGGCACCTGACGGAGCGGGTTCCGCCCAGGGGCCACGCGCCTTGGAGCCATGGTGCCTTCTTGAGGAGGAGGCGGCCGGGGCGCCGCCGGAGCTTCGTCGCCCGCGCAGGGCGGGGTGCGGTGCAGCGGAACGGACGGCGCAGGAGAGCCCCCTGTGGCGCGGATGAGCTCGGCGACGCGGTCGAGCCACTCTTCATAGACGTCGTCGACGGGGCGGTAGCGCAGGAGCTCGTTCGCCGCGATGAGCGCAGCTCGAGCCTCCATGGGTGCACGGAGCGCGCGGGACGAGGAACCAGCCGGGGGGAGCGAGGGAGTTGCGGTGCGGCCGTCTTGCCGCACGGACGGATGATGAGACGATGCTTGCTGCTCGTCCCCCGCCGGGCCGGTGGCGGCGTTGACGGCAGGGGATGGGGAACGGTGAGGATGCCCACCGACAGGAGCCGTCTGGGCGACGCGGGAAGCGCGAGCGGCCCGACGCTCGGTGCGGGCCCGACGAGCGTCAGACATGGGTGCGATGGTCGGAGGAGAACAGGGTGGTGGAAGACGAATTCTGGCGCACCCCTACCTGGCGCGCCAAATGTCAGATTTCGGGTTCCGGCAGACCTTGAGGTTCGAACACTGGGGTGCGCGCAGAGATTTCGCTTCCTACCTACCTGCACCCCTCCGCCTCGCTAAGATCTAAGCTATGGAAAGAACAACAGAAGAGACACAGGGTTTATACTGGTTTGGGCCACCGTTGTGGTGTAATACCCTACTCCAGTTTGTGGCGTGGTGGATTGCCTCTTGGGCTGATGATGATGAATGATACAAGGAAGAATAGCCTCGCGAGGGTCTGTTCTTGGCTGGGGCGATGAACTGCTGGGAGGAGTTCAGCCACCCTTCTCTCTCTCTCTCTCTCTGATCGAACATCTGTGAACCTTTTCTCTTAACCCTTCCGAACCTTTCCTCTTAACCCTTCCGAACCTTTCCTCTTAAACCTTCCGAACGTTTCCTCTTAACCCTTCCGAACCCCTCTCTTCTGTGGGTGGCTGGTCCTATTTATAGAGGCCCTGGTCCTCTTCCCAAATATCGAGCGGGAAGGGAGCCAACAATGGCGGGCTAATTTGAAGGGGGACAGCTAGTACTAGCTACCCTGACAAAAGTAGTCTTCGCCTGCACAAAGCTCTGGTGGTGATGCCGTCTTGGGCTCCACGATGACCTCCGTCTTGCAGTCTTCCTGGTCTTGGTCTCGTTGCACCGAAATGGCAACCTTTGCCTGATGCCTCGGTACTCCACGGCTGCGCTTGCCCCCTTTGCACCAAAGAGGAAAAGAGGACACTGCGCGGGCTGGCACCCGCCTGGCGCCCTTGGTCGTCATGGCTTGCCTCACGGGCACCTCGTGAGGTACCCTGCCTTGATCTCTCCGCCTCCTCACGAGCCAGCCTGATGAGGCCGTTCCTGAGGAAGCTCCCTGTCGTCCGCCCCGCGAGGCTTGGCCCCTCGCGACGGTCTTGGGTATGTGTTGATGAAGATGGGCCGTGCTGGGCCCCCCCTTGAGCCATGCCGCAGGCCGTAGGCAGGAAAGTCTGGGGACCCCCGTTCCCAGAATGCCGACACACAACTCACTTGTGTTCTACTCATGCACAACATCAACACATAAAACCTGGCTCTGATACCACTGTTGGGGAACGTAGTAATTTCAAAAAAATTCCTACACACACGCAAGATCATGGTGATGTATAGCAACGAGAGGGGAGAGTGTTGTCTACGTACCCTCATAGACCGGAAGCGGAAGCGTTATGACAACGCGATTGATGTAGTCGTACGTCTTCACGCCTCGACCGATCAAGCACCGAAACTATGGCACCTCCGAGTTCTAGCACACGTTCAGCTCGATGACGATCCCCGGACTCCGATCCAGCAAAGCGTCGGGGAAGAGTTCTGTCAGCACGACGGCATGGTGACGATCTTGAAGTTCTACTATTGTAGGGCTTCGCCTAAGCACCACTACAATATTAACAAGGACTATGGTGGAAGGGGGCATCGCACACGGCTAAGAAAACGATCATGAGGATCAACTTGTGTGTCTAGAGGTGCAACCTTGCCCCCGTATATAAAGGAGCAAGGGGGGTGCGGCCGGCCCTAGAAGGAGGCGCGCAGGAGGAGTCCTACTCCTACCGGGAGTAGGACTCCCCCCTTTTCCCTAGTTGGATTAGGACTTGGGGGGAAGGAGGAGAGGGAAGAAAGGAAGGGGGGGGGGCGCCGCCCCCCTCCTTGTCCAATTCGGACTTGGGGGGAGGGCCGCGCGGCAGCCCCTAGGCCTCCTCTCCTCTTCCTCCACTAGGCCCATTAAGGCCCATTAGGTTACCGGGGGGTTCCAGTAACCTCTCGGTACTCCGGTAAAATGCCGATTTCACCCGGAACACTTCCGATGTCCAAACATAGGCTTCCAATATATCAATCTTTATGTCTCGACCATTTCGAGACTCCTCGTCATGTCCGTGATCACATCCGGGACTCCGAACAAACTTCGGTACATCAAAATATATAAACTCATAATGAAACTATCATCGTAACGTTAAGCGTGCGGACCCTACGGGTTCGAGAACAATGTAGACATGACCGAGACATGTCTCCGGTCAATAACCAATAGTGGAACCTGGATGCTCATATTGGCTCCGACATATTCTACGAAGATCTTTATCGGCCGGACCGCATAACAACATTCGTTGTTCCCTTTGTCATCGGTATGTTACTTGCCCGAGATTCGATCGTCAGTATCTCAATACCTAGTTCAATCTCGTTACTGGCAAGTCTCTTTACTCGTTTCGTAATACATCATCTCGCAACTAACTCATTAGTTGCAATGCTTGCAAGGCTTATGTGATGTGCATTACCGAGAGGGCCCAGAGATACCTCTTCGACAATCAGAGTGACAAATCCTAATCTCAAAATACGCCAACCCAACATGTACCTTTGGAGACACCTGTAGAGCTCCTTTATAATCACCCAGTTACGTTGTGACGTTTGGTAGCACACAAAGTGTTCCTCCGGCAAACGGGAGTTGCATAATCTCATAGTCATAGGAACATGTATAAGTCATGAAGAAAGCAATAGCAACATACTAAACGATCGGGTTCTAAGCTAATGGAATGGGTCATGTCAATCACATCATTCTCCTAATGATGTGATCCCGTTAATCAAATGACAACACATGTCTATGGTTAGGAAACATAACCATCTTTGATTAATGAGCTAGTCAAGTAGAGGCACACTAGTGATGTTTAGTTTGTCTATGTATTCACACAAGTATTATGTTTCCGGATAATACAATTTTAGCATGAATAATAAACATTTATCATGATATAAGGAAATAAATAATAACTTTATTATTGCGTCTAGGGCATATTTCCTTCAGAGGGTAGGTTCGTAACTTCATCCAAGCGCGTGTTCTCCTCGGCCGAAATGACATGTGCCGAATAATTCATAAACCATGGTCGGAAAAACATGCTCTCCTCGCCCGAAATAGCTCGCACCCACTATTTCAAAACACGCTCTCCTCGCCCTAAATCGATCGCGCCCACTATAGTTCAAAACACGCCCTCGTCGCCCGAAATCGCTCCCGCCCAGAGAAGCAAACTTACTCTACTATCCCCGACCCTCAGTACACAGACCCAAGCAGAGAAGCCTATAGGCAAGGGTAGAACTGCAACTCCCCCTCACATTTTAGACAAATGCATCCGTAAGACATGGTTCCACTCCCCTCCCAATTTCCCCCACCCGCCCCCATTCATACCTCGTGGGCGCCAAATCACCTTCTCCCCAGGAAGCTCCGTTCTCTAGAGCCCCGAAACCTCAGCCCCACCTCCATGGCGCCCCCACCGCACCAATTTCACAGCCGCCCTCCTCCCTAAGGCCAGAGACGTTGTCCATTTGTCATCGTGCACTGGGTCGTGTGCCTCTTACTCCGTGTTGCTGGTGCTACCTCGACGACGGCCGCGTGAACCGTACCGGAGCCGATTCACCCCCACTGTTGTTCACGGCGCCGGAGCGGCTCCAACTTTGGATCCGTACAGAGTCCTGGCGCTGCTTCCACGTGGCCGTCGACCGTCGCGAAATCACTCTTTCCCTGCCACCGGTCGCTAACGCAACTGCGCCGGTCTCACTGACTCGACAGCTGGACCTGCCAACTTCACCATGCCGCCAGATAAGTCACACCCTCATCTCAAATCACTTTATTTAGGCGTCAGTTGTATGAATTTTTATTCTGGGCCAATCGATTCCCAATGGGAAGCAGCACCCCTCGAGGCGGCGGAGCTCCTAGGCTGTCGGTTGGATGGTGTCTAACGTAAGGGTGTGGGGTCACAAGGTCGCCGCGGAAGCAGCGCTTAGATGGCTATCTTTTAGAGTTGCGTGGGTTGAAGGTACTGCCGCCGCCGGATCTGGATGACGGGGAGTCTTTGTGGATTGGCCCGGGGGCAGCGCAACCACGGCAGTGCGGTGGGGCGGGGAGCGGGGTTTTGGCCGGGGCCACAGACGATAGAGGCAGGCTGCTCTACCATTGGTCGCTGGCTCTTCGGGGAAGATTCCGAACAGTGTCAGCCGGGAGGCACAAGACGGCCAGCCATCTGGCGTAGATCGGACAGTACCAAAATAATATAAAATCATGTGACCCCAATTTAGTCTTTGAGTCAATAGACGTGTGACCACTCTCGTACGTTGCTGTTGATCTCTTAGTGTATTTCTTCAGATCAAAGAGATATGTCGTTCTTAACATTATGCATTATCTGCATCTTCAGACACACCGTCTTCCGACTCACCGCAGCTGCTCCAACAAGGGAAGCATACACCAGAAGGGAGCTATAGGCCCCACTCAACAGTTCCCTGCATCGAATGCGCGTGCTCGACATGGACAGCCACAAGAACTACAGGGCCATCGACAAGTTAGCACATGTTGCTCACTCCTATGGATGGCAGCCAGATAGGTTGTACCCTCATCTTACTTCTGTGCAACATTTATGGCTTTTTTATTCATCTAAGCATGGAAAATAGATCATCACATTTCACTGTATATTCATGCTGATCTCTTACGGGTCTTGTTCAGGAGTTAACACTGTTCCATAGTTCAGCTAAGATACTTGTTCTTTAGGTAACGTTGTTCCATAGTTATCATCCATCAGCCAATGCTATCCCACAGGCTGGTGATTATAGTATTATACCACTTCTAGTATTACCTATGTTGTTCTTTAATACTTTTGTGTGACATATAGTTAATCTCGAGTACAAACGATACATATTCTGTAGCTTTCATCTGTGTTCTCCTTTTAGTTTATGAGACCTGTTGCTGCTAGTTAACCCCAGTCCTACTATTTATGTCGTCTCCTACAGGCACTCGTTACATAAATCTAACTACAAGTTGTCTTCCATGCATATCAGATATAATTGCACACACTGATATATCCACAAGAACCTCATGGAGCAATGTAAAGGCCAATAAACTTGATGTCAATGATACCCAATATGATGGAACATGTAAAGGCAGTTCTTCAGAAGACTTGCAGAAAGATGATGAACCCTCTTCACCCAACAAGGTCCTTGCTCTAACTTGGCATGTGATATGGGTACAACATGCATATAATTTCCAGAAGTGTATCTACTCTATTGCAATGCCATGTGCTTAGCATGCTGATCATGCATGTAAATATGTCATGCCTTCCTGTTTTTCAGTACCTATTCCATTCATGGTAACATGTTATCAATTTCAAGTACTGTCATTCTACTCTATCTCAATGCCATCTTCTTAATTTGGACATCATGCTTCTGAATATCTTATGTATTGTTATTCATCAGTATGTACTTCATCTGTCTACCATACCATGTTTTTTTACATTGAAGTGTTGTTCCAGTGCTCTGTTGTAATGCCATCTTATTTTCCCAATCATACACGTGTATGTTGCCTTATTTATTTCTGTATGTATTCCGCTAGCATACAGTTTTACATTCAACTAGTGTTTTTTTGCTATGTTGTCCTGTCGTATCCCTAGCTCTTACACCATACTCCCTCCGTCCGGATTACATGTTGCCGAAATGGATAAAAAAGGATGTATCTAGAACTGAAATACGCCTAGACCCATCCATTTTTTCCGGATGGAGGGAATACATGTCAATATGTCATTCCTTTCTTTTCTTCAGTACCTATTCCATCTCTCTGCTGTCGCATGTTTTATAATTAAAGCACCATTCTTCTATACAAGGCATGCACGGGGAAGACGACTATGTTGGAATCTGAAGGGTTACAAACAAGGCCTTTGCAAAAGATCCAAACGCCAGGAGATAATAAACCAACTATAGTTTTTATAGATACTGCTCCAGCACAGAGAAACATTACTCCTACTGATAATAAGCAGATTCCGGTGGCCAAAGAACTAGTCCGCTCCAGTCCAGCAAAAATATGTCAACTCAATTCTAAGAAGCGTGTGCGTATCCTTGCATCATGAAATTTTATAGCATGCTGATCATATTTTCTACATGTTTCTTACCCATCTCTCTTTTAGAAAATAAGCTTCACAGATAGAAGAATTTCTGCAATGGTATCGTTTATGAGGAAAGATTCTTGCAGGAATTCTATGTGCTCCAATGTAGATGTAAGTACCTGTTGTATATCACTATATTTTTACATCAGCATGTCTTTTGTTAATCGGCGTGAATCCAACGTTTATCTGATCTAAATTTAGTAGCAAAATGTATGATTAAAGGCCACAATGTTGATTTTTGCAAGGAAAACTGCCTGGTAGTTTTGCATCCTGAGCTGCATGAGTGTACTATCTCATATCAGTGCGTTTGAATACTTTGGTTCTGCAGTGGGGTTTTTTAGTGTTTTTTTTTACTGTGTTGTCCTGTCGTATCCCTAGCTCTTACATCATACTCCCTCCATCCGGATTAAATGTCGCAGAAATGGATAAAACTGGATGTATCTAGAACTGAAATACGCCTAGACCCATCCATTTATTTCCAGATGGAGGGAATACTTGTCAATATGTCACGCCTTTCTATTCTTCATTACCTATTCCATCTCTGCTGTAGCATGTTTTATAACTGAATCACCATTCTTCTATATAAGGCATGCAAGGGGAAGACGGCTACGTTAGAATCTGAAGGGTTACAAACCAGGTCTTTGCAAAAGATCCAAACGCCAGGAGATAATAAACCAACTCCATTTTTCATAGATACTGCTCCAGCACAGAGAAACCCAACTCCCACTGATAATAAGCAGATTCCAGTGGCCAAAGAACTAGGCTGCTCTAGTCCAGCAAAAGAATGTCAACTCCATTCTAAGAAGCGTGTGTGTATCCTCGCATCATGAAATTTTATAGCATTCTGATCATATTTTCTACATGTTTCTTACCCATCTCTCTTTTAGAAAATAAGGTTAAACGATACAAGACTTCCTCCATTGGGATCGTATTCGAGGAAAATATCTTGCGGGAATTCTCTGTGCTCCAATGCTGATGTAAGTACGTGTTGTATATCACTATATTTTTACATCAGCATGTATTTTGTTAATTGGCATGAATCTAACCTTTATCTGATCTAAAATTAGTTGTAGCAAAATGTTAAAGGTGCCAATGTTGATTTTTGTAAGGAAAATTGCCTGGTAGTTTTGCATATTGAGCTGCATGTATGTACTATCTCATATCACGCACATTACTGAATTGTAGTGCTTCTCTGGTTGCCCATTCATTCATTGTGTCAATGTTGCTTTCGTATTACCTTACTTGGCTGATGATAGTTGTGCCATATTGTGTTAATTTGGTGTAGGCTAGTTTCCCAAACGTTCATTGTGTCAATGTTGCTTTCCTATTATCTGACTTGGCCAATGATAGCAATGCTAGTGTGTTAATTTTATGCAGGCTGCTGAAGATAAGAAGACAAACTCTGAAAATAGCAAGGCAACCCCATTGTTTCTTTCTAGTAAATCTAGGCTAGGTAATATGGCAATAACTCATGATTAATCTGTTTTGTTCCTGTCCTAATTTATGTTATGATGCAGTGGTCGAGACACTCTCCACTATCAATAATACAAGCCTGCCAAAATCGCCATCTGAATCTGTTCAGTATCCTCTGTCTCGAATGCAATGGAATAAATGTATGTTTATGTTTGTGAACCAATTAATGGCTGAAGCAATGATGGAAATGGTGGATGAATCAGAGGTGCAGAGTCGTGCGACACAACAACTGATCAATGTTTTCAGAGACAGTGTAGCAAAGCAGCAAGAACTTGCCCACATGCTTATGGGCGTCATCTGTGCTGAGGTTGCAGATTGTGACGTTGTAGATGGTTAGGTTCTGCTCATTTATTTGCACTAGCATCAATCTTTGATTGTCGAGTGGATGTAATTTCTTATAATATATGCTGGATGTTCAACGTTATTCCCTGTATGCCGTACCTTTGCTTGATCGGTTTTGGTCATGTGCATAATTGCTCGTCGCAATGTGCTCAAATTATCTAATTTGGCCTAAAGATATAAATGAACTTTAGTGGGCCCATTAAGTTAATGGGCCGTTACTAGGCCGAAAGTTAATGTTCTGCCCTCTTACCTCCCGGTTCGTTAACAGGCCGACATCGAAGCGGGCAACCGGTGGCCCCAATTTATTTCACGGGCCATTAATAGGTCGTTACTAAGTTTGGGCTACATATGGCCCAACTATACTGTAGGCCTTTAGCAGGCCGAAAGAGATAGCGGGCTTGTACTGGACCATGAAGAGCATGGGCCACTAAGAGGCTGAAAGTCAGGTCGTATTGTCAACGGCCCAACTATGTTGTGGGCCTTTAGCAGGCCGAAAGAGAAACCGGGCTGGTATTGGACCATGAAGGGCATGGGCTGTTAAAAGGCCAAAACTAAGGTCCGACTACAAATGGCCCAACTCATTTATGGTCCGTTAACAGGCCGAAAGGCACACAGGGTCGGGAATTGGCCCAACACTTAAATGGGTCGCTAAAAGGCCAAAACTTAGGTCCGACTACATATGGCCCAACTGATTTATGGTCCGTCAACAGGCTGAAAGAGACACCGGGCCAAAAATTGGCCCAACACTTAAATGGGCCGCTAAAAGGCCGAAACTCAGGTCTGACTACAAATGGCCCATCAGATTTATGGGCCGTCAACAGGCTGAAAGACACACCGGGCCGGAAATTAGCCCAACATTTAAATGGGTCGCTAAAAGGCCGAAAGATGTACATCCTGAAAATTGGCCCATCCTTTAAATGGGTCATTAACAGGCAGAAATCTCATCGGGCCGATATTGAGCCCAAATATATAGCGGGCTATTAACGGGCTCGAACTGACGATGGGCTACAATGGTGTCAAATCTTTAATGGGCCGTTGATGGGCCAAATTGGCACATCGCGTATGGGCCGTGGGCTTAAATGGACCTGACACAAGTAGGCCTTATATGGGCCGGCCTGCTAATTTTTACGGGGCCGGCCTTATTCACCGTAATGGGCCACTGTTGTGCCGTGCCATGTGTCGACCTATCATAGGCGCCTCTTGTCCAATGAGTGGATGGCATCTGTCCCAACGGTGAGGCAACACGTGTTTCCTTCAGCCAATGAGAATTTTACACGTGGAAATTTCCCATTGGTCAGGGCTAATAACGGGTTATCGGATCCAAAATCCGACCCGATAGCTTAACGGTGTTCCGTTACGGTGGATGCCACGTGTCGGTCAGCCTTGAGAAAAGCACTTCTGTGACGCATGGAAGTGGACACTTCCGTGATGATAATTTTGGTAATGTCATGGAACACTTCTACGACAGCACAGGTATGACTGTCTTGATTCTGTCATAAAATCGTCATGGATGTACATGCATGACAAAAAACGCGACCTACTATGACAAACACGTATCATCACGGAAGTGTATTTTTTTGTAGTGCATGATTTGGAGTTAGCAGCTATAGTGCATGCCCTCAAGACCTGGAGACATTTTCTTATTGGAAATCATTGTGATGTGTACACGGATCATAAGAGTTTGAAGTACATTTTCACACAGAAGGAGCTGAATCTCAGGCAGAGGAGATGGTTGGATCTTATAAAGGATTATGATATGAAGCTGCACTATCATCCAGGGAAGGCCAATGTCGTAGAAGACGCTTTGAGCCAGAAGAGTTATGCTAATACCTTAGTAACAGGAGGTTTGCCAAAGGAGTTAGCCGACGATCTCAGGGAACTCTATTTGGAGATTGTTCCTAGAGGTTTGGTTGTAGCGATGGAAGTTCAATCTACATTGTTGAGAAAGATTCATGAAGCTGAGAAGGATGACAAGGAAATTGCTGAAATAAAGGAGAAGATGAGTAAAGGAAAAGCCAAAGGTTTTCATGAGGACGAGCATGACACCTTGTGGTATGAGGACCGTGTTTATGTGCCCAATAATGCATGGATCAGGAAGTTAATACTACAGGAGGCACATGACTCACCATACTCGATACACCCCAGAGACACCAAGATGTATTTGGATTTGAAGGAGCGTTTCTAGTGGACTGTATGAAGAAGGATATTGCCGAGCATGTAGCCGTATGAGATGTATGTCAGAGAGTGAAGGTAGAACATCAGAAGCCAGTAGGATTACTGCAGCCTATGCCAATACCCGAATGGAAGTGGGACAAGCTTGGCATGGATTTTATCACCAGATTACCCAGGACCCGAGCGGGATATGATTCTATCTGGGTAGTAGTGGATCGCTTGACCAAAGTAGCTCACTTTATCCCAATGAAAACCACCTATACCAGTGTGAAGTTGGCCAAGATATACATGACCAGGATCGTATGTCTGCATGGAGTTATGAGGACTATTGTATTAGATAGAGGAACATAGTTTACTTCAAAGTTTTGGCACCAGCTGCACCAGACTTTGGGTACCAGGCTAGAGTTCAGTACAACTTTTCATCCGTAGACAGATGGAAAGACCGAGAGAGTCAATCAGATTCTGGAGGACATGTTGAGAGCTTGTGCGCTAGAATATGGATCTAGTTGGGATGATAATTTGCCCTACGCGGAGTTCTCATACAACAACAGCTACCAAGCCAGTTTGAAGATGGCACCTTTCGAAGCCTTGTATTGAAGGAGGTGCAGAACACCGTTGATGTGGGATGAAGTTGGAGACCGTCAGTTGTTTGGACCGGATTTGATTAAAGAGTCCGAAGAGAATGTTAAGCTCATTCAAGATGGACTGAAGGTAGCTCAGTCAAGGCAGAAAAGTTATGCAGATTCAAAACGTAAGGAGGTAGTCTATGAAATCGGAGACAGAGCATATCTTCGTGTGTCACCACTATGAGGAGTTAAACGTTTTGGAGTTAAGGGAAAGTTAGCCCCGAGATTTGTAGGACCGTACAGTATTTTGGAACGCATGGGGGAGGTTGCCTACAAGTTGGAGTTACCTGAATGACTGTCAGGGGAACGCAGTATTTCAAAATTTTCCTACGATCACGCACGATCTATCTAGGAGATGCATAGCAACGAGAGGGGAAGAGTATGTCTACGTACCCTCGTAGACAGAAAGCGGAAGTATTATGAAACACGGTTGATGTTGTCAAACATCTTCGTGATCCAATCGATGAAGTACCGAACGCACGACACCTCCGCGATCTTCCCATGTTCAGCTTGATGACGTCCCTTGTACTCTTGATCCATCTGAGGCCGAGGGTGAGTTCATCAGCACGGCGGCGTGATGACGGTGATGATGAAGTTACCGATGCAGGGCTTCGCCTAAGCACTACAACGATATGACCGAGGTGGAATTCTGTGGAGGGGGGCACCGACATGGCTAAACAATCAACTTGTGTGTCTCTGGGGTGCCCCCTTCCCCCGTATATAAAGGAGTGGAGGAGGGGAGGGCCGGCCCTCTCATGGTGCACCCAAAGGGGGGAGTCGTACTCCTAGTAGGAGTAGGTTCCCCCCTTTCCTAGTAGGAGTAGGAGAAGAAGGAAGAGGGAGAGAGAGGGAAGGAAAGGGGGGCCGGCCCCCCACCCAATTCGGATTGGGCTTGGGGGTGGGGGTGCGCGCTCCACGTGGCCGCCTCCTCCTCTCTCCCACTAAGGACCATTGACTCCCCGGGGGGTTCCGGTAACCCCCTAGTACTGTGGTAAATGCCCGAACTCATCCGAAACCATTCCGATGTCCAAACATAGCCTTCCAATATATCGATCTTTATGTCTCGACCATTTATAAACTCCTCATTATGTCCGTGATCACATCTCAGACTCCGAACTACCTTCGATACATCAAAACACATGAACTCATTTTACCGATCGTCATCAAACGTTAAGCGTGCAGACCCTACGGGTTCGAGAACTATGTAGACATGACTGAGACTCATCTCCGGTCAATAACCAATAGCGGAACCTGGATGCTCATATTGGTTCCTACATATTCTATGAAGATCTTTATCGGTCAAACCGCATAACAACATACGTTGTTCCCTTCGTCATCGGTATGTTACTTGCCCGAGATTCGATTGTCCGTATCTCAATACCTAGTTCAATCTCATTACCGGCAAGTCTCTTTACTTGTTCCGTAATGTATCATCCCGCAACTAACTCGTTAGTAACATTGCTTGCAAGGCTTATAGTGATGTGCATTACCGAGAGGGCCCAGAGATACCTCTCCAACAATCGGAGTGACAAATCCTAATCTCGATCTATGCCAACTCAACAAACACCATCAGAGACACCTGTAGAGCATCTTTATAGTCACCCAGTTATGTTGTGATGTTTGATAGCACACTAAGTGTTCCTCCGGTATTCGGGAGTTGCATAATCTCATAGTCATAGGAACATGTATAAGTTATGGAGAAAGCAATAGCAATAAACTAAACGATCATAGTGCTAAGCTAACGGATGGGTCAAGTCAATCGCATCATTCTCTAATGATGTCATCCCATTCACCAAATGACAACTCTTGTCCATGGCTAGGAAACTTAACCATCTTTTATTAACGAGCTAGTCAAGTAGAGGCATACTAGTGACACTCTGTTTGTCTATGTATTCACACATGTACTAAGTTTTCGGTAAATTAAATTCTAGCATGAATAATAAACATTTATCATGATATAAGGAAATATAAATAACAACGTTATTATTGCCTCTAGGGCATATTTCCTTCAATATTTTGATTGCATTTGATGTTTATCTTTTATGCATCTTATTTTGCTTAGTACGGCGGTAGCATTATAAGATGATCCCTCACAAAAATTTCAAGGTATAAGTGTTCTCCCCGAGTATGCACCGTTGCGACAGTTTGTCGTGTTGAGACACCACGTGATGATCGGGTGTGATAGCTCTCTACGTTCACATACAACGGGTGCAAGACAGTTTTGCACATGCAGAATACTCGGGTTAAACTAGACGAGCCTAGCATGTACAGACATGGCCTCGGAACACTAGAGACCGAAAGGTCGAATGTGAATCATATAGTAGATATGATCAACATAGAGATGTTCACCATTGATGACTACTCAATCTCACGTGATGATCGGACATGGTTTAGTTGATTTGGATCACGTAATCATTTAGATGACTTGAGGGATGTCTATCTAAGTGGGAGTTCTTAAGTAATATGATCAGTTGAACTTAATTTATCATGAGCTTAGTCCTGTTAGTTTTGCATATCTATGTTGTAGATCAATAGCTCGTGATATAGATCCCCGTTTATTTTTCATATGTTCCTCGAGAAAAATAAGTTGAAAGATGATAGTAGCAATGATGCGGAATGGGTCCATGATCTGAGAATTATACTAATTGCTACACAGAGGAATTATGTCCTTGATGCACCACTAGGTGACGAACCTGTTGCAGGAGTAGATGCAGACATTATGAACGTTTTGCAAGCTCGGTATGATGACGACTTGATAGTTTAGTGCACCATGCTTTATGGCATAGAACCGGGACTTCAAAAATGTTTTGAACACCATGGAGCATATGAGTTGTTCCAAGAAGCTGAAAATGATATTTCAGACTCATGCCCGTATTAAGAGGTATGAGACCTCTGGCAAGTACTTTGCCTACAAGATGGAGGAGAATAGCTCAGCTAGTGAGCATGTGCTTAGAATGTCTGGGTACTACAATCACTTGAATCAAGTGGGAGTTAATCTTCCAGATAAGATAGTGATTGACAGAGTTCTCTAGTCACTATCACCAAGTTACTAGAACTTCGTGATGAACTATAATATGCAAGGGATGACGAAAACGATTCCCAAGCTCTTCGCGATGCTGAAATCAGCGAAGGTAGAAATCAAGAAATAGCATCAAGTGTTGATGGTTAACAAGACCACTAGTTTCAAGAAAAAGGGCAAGGGAAAGAAATGGAACTTCAAGAAGAATGGCAAGAAAGTTGCCACTCCCATGAAGAAGCCCAAAGCTAGACCCAAGCCTGAAACTGAGTGCTTCTACTGCAAAGGAAATGGTCACTGGAAGTGGAACTACCCTAGATACTTGGCGGATAATAAGGATGGCAAAGTGAACAAAGGTATATCTGACATACATGTTATTGATGTGTACTATACTAGTGTTTAGAACAACCCCTCGGTATTTGATACTGGTTCAGTTGCTGAGAGTAGTAACTCGAAATAGGATTTGCAAAATAAACAGAGACTAGTTAAGGACGAGGTGACGATGTGTGTTGGAAGTAATTCCAAGGTTGATACGATCACCATCGCACACTCCATCTACCTTCGGGATTAGAATTGAGCCTAAATAAATGTTATTTGGTGTTTGCGTTGAGCATTAATATAATCAGATCACGTTTATTGCAATACAGCTATTCATTTAAGTCAAAGAATAATTGTTGTTCTGTTTATATGAATAAAACCTTCTCTAGTCATACACCCAATGTGAATGGGTTTTTGAATCTCGATCGTAGTAATACTCATATTCATAATATTGATGCCAAAAGATGCAAAGTTGATAATGATAGTGCAACATATTTGGGGCACTGTCGTTTAGATCATATTGATGTAAAGCGCATGAAGAAACTCCATGCCGATGGACTTTTGGAATCACTTGATTATGAATCATTTGATGGTTGCGAACCATGCCTCGTGGGAAAGATGACTAAAACTCCGTTCTCCGGAACAATGGAGCGAGCCACTAACTTGTTGGAAATAATGCATACCGATGTATGCGGTCTGATGAGTGTTGAGGCTCGCGGCGGGTACCATTATTTTCTGACCTTCACAGATGATTTGAGAAGATATGGGTATATCTACTTAATGAAACACAAGTCTGAAACATTTGAAAAGTTCAAAGAATTTCAGAGTGAAGTGGAGAATCATCGTAAGAAGAAAATAAAGTTTCTACGATCTGATCGCGGAAGCGAATATTTGAGTTATGAGTTTGGCCTTCATTTAAAACAATGTGGAATAGTTTCACAACTCACGCCACCTGGAACACCATAGAGTAATTAAAGGTGTGTCCGAATGTCGTAACCGTACTTCATTAGATATAGTGCGATCTATGATGTCTCTTACCGATTTACCACTATCGTTTTGGGGTTATGCATTAGAGACAACTGCATTCACGTTAAATAGGGCACCATCTAAATCCGTTGAGATGACACCGTATGAACTATGGTTTGGCGAAAAACCAAAGCCATCATTTCTTAAAGTTTGGGGTTGCAATGCTTATATGAAAAAGTTTCAAACTGATAAGCTCGAACCCTAATCGGAGAACTGCGTCTTCATAGGATACCCAAAAGAAACTGTTGGGTACACCTTCTATCACAGATCCGAAGGCAAGATTTTTGTTGCTAAGAATGGATCCTTTCTAGAGAAGGAGTTTCTCTAGAAAGAAGTGAGTGGGAGGAAAGTAGAACTTGATGAGGTAATTGTACCTTCTCTCAAATTGGAAAGTGGCTCATCACAGAAATTAGTTCCGGTGATGACTACACCAACTAGAGAGGAAGCTAATGATAATGATCAGGAAACTTCAGATCAAGTTACTACCGAATCTTGTAGGTCAACTAGAGCATGTTCTGCACCAGAGTGGTATGGTAATCCTGTTCTGGAAGTCATGTTACTAGACCATGACGAACCTACGAACTATGAGGAAGCGGTGATGAGCCCAAATTCCGATAAATGGCTTGAGGCCATGAAATCTGAGATAGGATCCATGTATGAGAACAAAGTGTGGACTTTGGTTGACTTGCCCGATAATCGGTGAGCCATAGAGAATAAATGGATCTTCAAGAAGAATACTGACGCTGATGGTAATGTTACTGTCTACAAAGCTCGACTTGTTACGAAAGGTTTTCAAGAAGTTCAAGGAGTTGAGTATGATGAGACCTTCTCACCTATAGCGATGCTTAAGTCTGTCCGAATCATGTTAGCAATTGCCGCATTTTATAATTATGAAATCTGGTAAATGGACGTCAAAACTGCATTCCTTAAATGGATTTCTCAAAGAAGAGTTGTATATGATGCAACCAGAAGGTTTTGTCGATCCTAAAAGTGCTAACAAAGTGTGCAAGTGAGGGAGTCCTGGATTAGGGGGTCCTCGGACAACTGGACTATATACTTTGGCCGGACTGTTGGACTATGAAGATACAAGATTGAAGACTTCGTCCCGTGTCCGGGTGGGATTCTCCTTTGCGTGGAAGTCAAGCTTGGCAATTCAGATATGTAGATCTCCTCCATTGTAACCAACTCTGTGTAACCCTAGCTCCCTCCGGTGTCTATAAACCGGAGGGTTTAGTTCGTAGGACAAAAACAATCAGAATCATAGGCTAGTTTCTAGGGTTTAGCCTGTACGGTCTCGTGGTAGATCAACTCTGGTAATACTCATATCATCAAGATCAATCAAGCAAGAAATAGGGTATTACCTCCATCGATAGGGCCCGAACCTGGGTAAACATTGTGTCCCCCTCCTCCTGTTACCATCAGCCTTAGACGCACAGTTCGGGACCCCCTACCCGAGATCTGCCGGTTTTGACACCGACATTGGTGCTTTCATTGAGAGTTCCACTGTGCCGTCACGATAAAGGCTTGATGGCTCCTTCGATCATCGGCAACGATGCGATCCAGGGTGAGGTTTTTCTCCCCGAACAGATCTTCGTATTCGGCGGCTTCGTACTGCGGGTCAACTCGCTTGGCCATCCAGAGCAGATCAAGAGCTACGCCCCTGGCCATCAGGTCTGGTTTGGAAGCTTGAACTATACTGTCGACATCCGCGGAGACTTGATCTTCGACGGATTCGAGCCCATGTCAGGTAAGACGCACAGTCACGACGAGCATGACTTAGCTCTGCCATCGGACGGTGTTCGGAAGATCACACTTGTGGCTACTCCGGCCCTTAATCCGGATCAGATCATGCCGTCCGAGGACGGGTGGATAGACCCCGCCACTGAGGCCACACACTCAGCGGCGATAGAGCCGAATACCGACTTCACCACCTATGAGACCTGTGTTACCAGACCCTTGGATTCGTCTCCGGCCACAGGCTCCGAACCGCTTGCATCCGTGCCTATCGAATCTGACTGGGCACCGATCATGGAGTTTACCTCCGCGGATATCTTTCAACACTCGCCCTTGGGTGACGCGCTAAATTCATTGAGGTCTCTCTCCTTATCAGGAGACCCTTGGCCGAACTATGTCTGGCTTGAGTGGGAAGCGGATGATGAAATTCATTCCCCACCAACCACCCACTTAATAGCCACTGTTGACGACTTAACCGACATGCTTGATTTCAACTCCGAACACATCGACGATATGGACAACGATGCAGGAGAAGAACAGGAACCACCGCCCACAGGGCGCTGGACAGCCACCTCATCATATGATATATACATGGTGGACACCCCCAAAGAAAGCAATGGCAATAAGGCAACAAAGGATAATCCCCTTGACAACAATCTAAGCACCGGTGCCATCGACGCCGCTCTAAGCCCCGCCGTAGCGAAAGCAGCGATGCCGGCACAAGAGATAATAATGATGTGGACAGTGCCAAAGACGAAGACAATCCCCTCCAGCCAGGCTTCGAGCGGGAAGATAGGCATACGATCCCTAAGGAACAGGCGACAAACGGAGAATCAGGGGATGACAACTACATGCCCCTCTCCGAAGATGAAGCGAGCCTCAGCGATGAAGAATTCATCGTGGCTGAGGATCCCGTTGAGAAGAAGTGCTTCAAGCGCCGGCTTATAGCCATAGCAAAAAGCCTGAAGAAAAAGCAGCAGCAGCTTCAAGCTGATCAAGATCTGCTAGCGGATAGATGGACCGAGGTCCTGGCAGCCGAGGAACATGAAACCGATCGCCCAACCAAAAGTTACCCAAAGCGCAGGTTGCTACCCCAACTTGAGGAGGAAGCATTAAAGCCTACACTACCAGCGTATCATGCGGCTGACCGGCCACCTCGTGGCCGAGACAAAGCGGCATATCAGCCCGAAGTCCAGCCTGCACCCTGTCGCCAGTCAAACAAAAACACCAAGGCTTAGGGCTACACACAGGACCAGCGAGACGTACTGGAAAACAAAGCAGGACATACAAGACCGATCTACAGATCACGGGGGCGTGCCCCAACGCGTGACAAAGACCATCACGCCGGATTTACTAAAAGCAAATCCAGTCGGGCCGAATACGGCAGACAAGACTCGTGCAAACTACGTCGTGATATAGCCCGGCACAGAGGCGCCGCACACCCCCTATGCTTCACCGACGAAGTAATGTATCACGAATTTCCAGAAGGGTTTAAACCCGTAAACATTGAATCATATGATGGTACAACAGACCCCGCGGTATGGATTGAAGATTTCCTCCTCCATATCCACATGGCCCGTGGTGACGATCTACATGCCATCAAGTACCTCCCACTAAAACTCAAGGAACCGGCTCGGCATTGGCTAAATAGCCTGCCGGCAAACTCCATTGGCAGTTGGGAGAACTTGGAAGAAGCATTCCTTGAAAACTTCGAGGGCACTTATGTGCGACCACCGGATGCTGATGACTTGAGTCACATAACCCAACAGCCCGGGGAGTCATCCAGGAAATTCTAGACTCGGTTTCTAACCAAAAAGAACCAAATTGTCGACTGTCCGGACGCGGAAGCCTTAGTGGCATTTAAACATAACATCCGTGACGAGTGGCTCGCCCGACACCTCGGCCAAGAGAAGCCGAAGTCCATGGCAGCCCTCACGACACTCATGACCCGCTTTTGTGCAGGCGAGGACAGTTGGCTAGCTCGCAGCAACAACACATCTAAAAATCCTGGCAATTCAGATGCCAGAGATAGCAAGGGCAAGCCACGTCGCAACAGACACAAGCGCCGCAACAACGGTGACAATCCCGAAGACACGGCAATCAATGCCGGATTCAGTGGCTCTAAAACCGGTCAGCCAAAAAAGGCGTTCAAAAGAAGCAATACGGGCCCGTCCAGTTTGGACCGCATACTCGATCGCTCGTGCCAAATTCACGGCACCCCCGATAAACCAGCCAACCACACCAACATAGAATGCTGGGTGTTCAAACAGGCCGGCAAGTTGAATGCCGAAAACAAGGAAAATGGGCTGCATAGCGACGACGAGAAGGAGCCCCGGCCGCCGAACACAGGAGGACAGAAGAAATTTCCTCCCCAAGTGAAAACAGTGAACATGATATACGCAACCCAAGCGGGAACGGAAGCATGCACTAAGGGACGTCTATGCGATGGAGCCAGTCGCGCCAAAGTTCAACCCATGGTCTTCTTGTTCGATCACTTTCGATAGCAGGGACCACCCTACTAGTATCCGTCACGGTGGTTCTGCCGCATTGGTCCTTAACCCCATCATCGACGGATTTCACCTCACTAGAGCCCTTATGGACGGTGGCAGCAGCCTGAACCTGCTCTATCAGGATACAGTGCGCAAAATGGGTATCGACCCCTGAAGGATCAAACCCACTAAAACCACCTTGAAAGGTGTCATACCAGGTGTAGAGGCCTGTTGCATGGGCTCAATCACACTGGAAGTGGTCTTCGGATCCCCGGACAACTTCTGAAGCGAGGAGTTGATCTTCGATATCGTCCCCTTCCGTAGTGGCTATCACGCACTGCTCGGACGAACTGCATTCGCCAGATTCAATGCGGTACCGCATTATGCATACCTCAAGCTCAAAATGCCAGGACCTCGCAGGGTTATAACAGTTAATGGAAACACAGAGCGCCTGCTCTGTACGGAGGAGCACACTGCCGCCCTCGCAGCATAAGTACAAAGCAGCCTTCTGAGGCAAACTATAAATTCAGCGATAAAGCCCCCGGACACCTTCAAGAGAATCCGGAGTACCCTGCAACAGGATCGCCCGGCACGTTCTGAGCTTGCCTAGCAATTCAGCCTCCGTCCTAGTCCTAGTAAAGCGGCAAAATTTGTGCCGCGCGTCCATAATTACGCACTCAAATAGTATGGGCATAGGCGAAGGCACGGCTATGGCACGGCCCACAATGTGGCCCAACCGCTTCAGGACCCATCTACCTTTACCATTTTCTTCCTTTCAGGACCCTATTCTCTGAAGGCCCTCTCCGATACCCTGATTATCGGACCCATCACGGGAAGGAAACACCAAGGGAGCAAGAAGCTTTGACGTACAAGGGAATCCCCAGGTGGTCTCCGATAACAATCACTATACTTGTTTTACATACCCACACGCAGCCTGCCCTTGGACAGGACATGTCAAATAGTCCTATTTTTGCTTATTGCACTACTTGTATACATACGCTTTGACGTATCATTTAAATAACAATGCACAGCGTTAGCTTATTATTGCATTTCTTCATCTTTTTCCCTGTCTGCTTATTTATGACAAATTGCACCCGTACATTCTGGTACATCCAGTGTGCCAGGGGCTTCAGTGTACCCCATAACACGGCAAGAAAAGTCCAAAAACTTTCGACAGTGCGGCACCCCGAACTTATAGCATTATATGCATCAGCTCCGACTCATGTCTTGGGTCAATAGTTGGGTTTGCCCGGCTCCCATGTTTTGGTACCTTACGTTCCGCTATATCAACTAAGGTAGCACTGGGAGAACTACTACGATTGTGTCCTGGTTCTTCCGGACGAACACTTCAGTAGAGAAAGCCGAAAACTGACTGTCATGGTACGGCGAGAGCTGGTCGTTGTTCGAGAGGTCTCAAATCCTTAAAGATTTTTTCCGCTTCGGGCGAGGAATCGGCCTTGTCCGATTTAGGCGTATATAGTGCCCCAAGTTCAGCCTTCCGAATACTAGGGGCGTCGCCAAAATTTAAAATTGTAGACTTATATTGCTAAGTGAGAGTGATAAAGCTGTATAGTCCGATTGCCTTGTTCGCTGCGCTAGACACCTCCTTAAAGGACCAATTTTTTTTGGATAAAGAGTGTTTAAGATTTATCCCGAACACCTCAGTACTAGTTACATGGGGGCAGAAGCCGACGATTGGCCAACTCTCAGATTTTATAAAAGGCTGCACAGAAGGTAATATTTTAAATCAGCAAGCGTTATATAGGGTGCATGAACTCGTTTTCATATTACAAGATCACATGACTATATTCATTCAAATATTACATCCTTAGCACATTCCTCCGCCACAAGGCAGGCACCCTTCAGGACACTGTCATAATACTTTTCGGGGTGGCGATGCTCCTTGCCCTCCGGTGGCCCCTCCTTCACCAGCTTTTCGGCGTCCATCTTTGCCCAGTGCACTTTCGCACGGGCAAAGGCCCTGCGCGCACCTTCAATGAAGACGAACCGCTTTATAACTTCAAGGTGTGGGCAGGCATTCACAAGCCGCTTTACCAGGCCGAAGTAGCTACCAGGCAGGGGCTCGCCAGGCCACATCCGGACTATGAGACCCTTCATGGCCAGTTCGGCCGCCTTGTGAAGCTCGACCAGTTGCTTCACCTGGTCGCTCAAGGGCATCGGATGTTCGGTCCCAGTATATTGAGACCAGAACAACTTTTCCGTCGAGCTCCCTTCCTCAGCCCGGTAGAACACCGTGGCATCCGATACGCTGCTGGGTAGATCTGCGAGCGCTCCTAGAGAGCTCCGAATTCGGGTAAGTAAAAGGAAAGTTTCCTTCACATGCTTGCTTTGCATAATGAATGCCTTCCCTGCCGCTATCTTCTTGACCGCCTGAATCTCCTAGAGGGCCTTTTGAGCTTCGGCCTTGGCACTTTGTGCGTTCTCGAGGGCCTTTGCAAGCTCGTACCCATGCGTATTAGAGTCACGCTCCAAGGACTCATATTTTTTGACGAAATCCTGGAGCTCTTGCTGAACCTCGCCAACTCGGGCCTCTTTCTTCTCGCGCTCGACGCGCTCCTAGGTCGCTCTGTCTTCGGCCTCGGACAACGCTTTCTTTAGGGCCGCCACTTCGGTCGTGGCCCCTAGCAAAATTCATGATGAACCCATGATCTAGTAACCACTTTCTTTATCAATATACAGACGGGGTATCACTTACCTTTGTTCTCTTCGAGCTGCATCTTGGTAAGGCCGAGCACTTCCTCGGACCGCTCAAGGTCCCGCTTCAGTCAGGAGACCTCCGCAGTATGAGCGGCAGCGGCCAGCAGCGAAGCCTGCTTATTCACATAGACATATTCAGATTAGACTCCTGTGATTATTATTTGATCCTCTGTTCGGCCTTTCTTTGCGAGCGCCAAACAAAGCATCAGGGGCTATTGTCCATACACTGATACTTTCTCATAATTTGATTACTTACCTCAAAGCCTGTTAGGAGGCTGGCACAGGCTTCGATCAGTCCGCTTTTGGCGGACCGAACCTTCTCGACCACCGCACTCATGATAATACGGTGCTCTTCGTCAATGGAAGCACCGCGATGCGCTTCCAGCAAGTTGTCCGATGCCTCTGGATGTACAAAGGTCATCGGCATAGATGGCTCGCCCCCCTTAGCGAGGGGTCACCTAACAAAATCCGGAACCACTGGAGGTTCCGGCATAGTATCCGGCTGGGGGCCAAACTTGCTGCGGCCCCCGTCATTAGAGCCCACAGGAGTCTTGCCCCCCATGCGCCCAGTCGGTGCCCTTTGAGACAACACCTCGATGTCGTTCGTGGGCCGGGGGGACGTGGCTGTCGAGAGTGAATCGCTGTTCGTCGCCGACTGGCCCAAAGACTCATCCGAAGAGGATACGTCGATATGGGCTTTGGATGGAGTGCATGATCATGTTTAACATGATGAGCAGTAATAAAACAAAACATACCAGAACTATTATAGTATCCGGATACTTACGACTTCGCCAGGGGCTTGTCCCTAGGCAACCACTCCTCGTCGTTGTAAGCAGCTGTTGTGGATTAGTCCAGAAGGAGGGTCCTTCCCTTCTTGGACCCTTCGGCCTCCCCAGATGGAGCGGCCTTCCTCTTCTTGTCTCCCCCGGATGGGGGGGAGAACTTTCCTCTTCCTCCTCCTCGTTTTCGTGGGAGGAGGGCGCATCGGTGTTTTCGGACGATGAGTCTAATATGACCTTGCACCGGAGACCTTTTCTGGTCCCCGTGGCCTTTTTCTTGGCCTTCTTCTCCGACGCCTCATAGGGCGCCGGAACCAGCATCTCTGTTAAGAGAGCCCCTGCTGGATCTTCGGGCAGTGGGGCCGGACAATTGATTTGCTCCGCTGTCGCTACCCAGTCCTGTTAAAATGGTGTGGAGGCTCAGATCCCTCACATGATTATACTGGGGAAAGGAACATCTTATGATATTTAAAGAGCTTACCGGATTTGCAGGGCGCTTTGCACTGAGTCCGCGATCCTCGGTAAGGGGACGAGGTACCTCGGCGGCCTTAAACAGCACCCTCCAGACGTGTTGGTGCATTGTGTCGAAAAGCTCTCGCAGCGTCTGGTGCTTGTCCGGGTCGAACTCCCACATATTGAATGTCTGTCTTTGACACAGAAGGATCCGGCGGAAGAGCATGACCTGGACCACGTTCACGAGCTTGATTTTCTTGCTTATCATATTTCTAACACAGTTCTGGAGTCCGGTAAGCTCTACCGATGAACCCCAAGATAGGCCCTTCTCTTTCTAGGAGGTGAGCCGCGTGGGGATGCCGGATCGAAATTCGGGGGCCGCTGCCCAGTTGGTGTCGCTCGGCTCGGTGATGTAGAACCACCCCGATTGCCACCCCTTCACGGTCTCCACATAGGAGCCTTCGAGCCAGGTGACGTTGGGCATTTTGC
Organism: Triticum urartu; assembly: GCF_003073215.2. Classification (NCBI taxonomy): domain Eukaryota; kingdom Viridiplantae; phylum Streptophyta; class Magnoliopsida; order Poales; family Poaceae; genus Triticum; species Triticum urartu. The sequence goes on from NC_053027.1 coordinate 120,807,578, forward strand.
CCACCATGGCACCTCCGCACTCCGCTTGCTGGCCGACCACCACCTTCGGTTTCACATTGAAGGTCTTCAGCCACAGGCCGAAGTGGGGCTTGATGTAGAGGAAGGCCTCGCACACGACGATAAACGCCGACATGTTGAGGATGAAATTGGGTGCCAGATCATGGAAGTCCAGCCCGTAGTAGAACATGAGCCCGCGGACAAATGGGTGGAGGGGAAATCCTAGCCCGTGGATGAAGTGGGTGAGGAATACAACCCTCTCATGGGGTTCTGGAGAAGGGACGATCTGCCCCACGTCTGGGAGCCGGTGCGCGATGTCTGCGGCCAGGTATCCGGCTTCCCGGAGCTTCGTAATGTTCTCCTCCGTAACGAAGGAGACCATCCACTTGCCTCCCGCTCCGGACATGTTTGGAATGGCTTTGCGGAGAAAATGAGAACTTGGGCGCTGGAGCTTGAGTGCGCGAGAATGGATGTGCAGGGGAAGAAGAAGGCGTGGGTGAAAAAGAGGAGTCCTTGTCCCTTTATAAAGGCAATAGAAACTATGTGCCTCCCTACTTGCCCCATAAAATCGCTTATTCCCCGAGCACCGCGATTGATGGCGTGGTTGGATTACCCATATCTGTATTGATGAGAATCCCGTGATAAGGGGAACACGATCGTTGCTTCGACAAGACGTGCCAATAAAACCGCCTCGCAACACGTGAAGTGGCAGGCAGGGAAAAACGGTTCGTAATGACCGGGCCACGGCAGGACGTCACGTTATGAGAAGTTGTCAGCAGATTAGATTTGTGGAATAATATACTCTCTACGGTGGTATGTGGAATTTGTTTTGCAGAGCCGGACACGATCCTTGTGTTCAAGATCTTCTATGGCGTATTCGGGGAAGGAACCCGCCTTGCAATGCCGAAGACAATCTGCGCACCGGACTTATCGTCATTGACGCCTGGTTCAGGGGCTACTGAGGGAGTCCTGGATAAGGGGGTCCTCGGACAGCCGGACTATATACTTTGGCCAGACTGTTGGACTATGAAGATACAAGATTGAAGACTTCGTCCCATGTCCGGGTGGGACTCTCCTTTGCGTGGAAGGCAAGCTTGGAAATTTGGATATGTAGATCTCCTCCCTTCTAACCTACTCTGTGTAACCCTAGCCCCCTCCAGTGTCTATATAAACCGGAGGGTTTAGTCCGTAGGACAAGAACAATCAGAATCATAGGCTAGCTTCTAGGGTTTAGACTCTACGATCTCGTAGTAGATCAACTCTTGTAATACTGATATCATCAAGATCAATCAAGCGGGAAGTAGGGTATTACCTCCATCGAGAGGGCCCGAACTTGGGTAAACATTGTGTCCCCCGCCTCTTGTTACCATCAGCCTTAGACGCATAGTTCGGGACCCCCTACCCGAGATCCACCGGTTTTGACACCGACAGCAAGCTCCAGCGATCCATTTATGGACTGGTGCAAGCATGTCGGAGTGGGAATATACGCTTTGATAATGTGATCAAAGCATATGGTTTTATACAGACTTTTGGAGAAGCCTGTATTTACAAGAAAGTGAGCGGGAGCTCTGTAGCATATCTAATTTTACATGTGGATTACATATTGTTGATTGGAAATGATGTAGAATTTCTGGAAAGCATAAAAGGATACTTGAACAAAAGTTTTTCAATGAAAGACCTCGGTGAAGCTGCTTATATATTAGGCATCAAGATCTATAGAGATAGATCAAGACGCTTAATTGGACTTCCATAAAGCACATGCCTTGATAAAGTTTTGAAGAAGTTCAAAATGGATCGGTCAAAGAAAGGGTTCTTACCTGTATTACAAGGTGCGTAGTTGAGTAAGACTCAAAGCCCGACCACGACAGAAGATAGAGAGAGAATGAAAGTCATTCCCTATGCCTCAGCCGTAGGTTCTATATGACATGTCATGCTGTGTACCAGACCTATTGTGTACCTTGCCATGAGTTTGCCTAGGGGGTACAACAATGATCCAGGAGTAGATCACTAGACAGCAGTCAAAATTATCCTTAGAGGACTAAGGGAATATTTCTCAGTTATGGAGGTGATAAAGAGTTCGTCGTAAAGAGTTACATCAATGCAAGCTTTTACACCGATCCAAATGACTCTGAGTCTCAATCTGGATACATATTGAAAGTGGGAGCAATTAGCTAGGGTAGCTCCATGCAGAGCATTATAGACATAGAAATTTGCAAAATACATACGGATCTGAATATGACAGACCCGTTGACTAAACCTCTCTCACAAGCAAAACATGATCACACCTTAGTAATCTTTGGGTGTTAATCACATAGCGATGTGAACTAGATTATTGACTCATGTAAACCCTTTGGGTGTTGGTCACATGGTGATGTGAACTATGGGTGTTAATCACATAAAGATGTGAACTATTGGTGTTAAATCACATGGCGATGTGAACTAGATTATTGACTCTAGTGCAAGTGGGAGACTGAAGGAAATATGCCCTAGAGGAAATAATAAAGTTATTATTTTATATTTCCCTATACCATGATAATTGTTTATTATTCATGATAGAATTCTATTAACCGGAAACTTGATATGTGTGTGGATACATTAACAAAACATTGTGTCCCTAGTAAGCCTCTACTAGACTAGCTCGATAATCAAAGATGGTTAAGTTTCCAAGCCATAGACATGTGTTGTCATTTGATGAACGGGATCACATCATTAGGAGAATGGTGTGATGGACAATACCCATCGTTAGCTTAGCATAATGATTGTTAAGTTTTATTGCTATTGCTTTCTTCGGGCCAAATACGGTACGACCGATAAAGATCTTTGTAGGATATGTGGAACCAATATGAGCATCCAGGTTCCGCTATTGGTTATTGACCCAAGAAGTGTCTCGGTCATGTCTACATAGTTCTCGAACCCGTAGGGTCCGCACGCTTATCGTTCGATGACGATTTTGTATTATATGAGTTATGTGATTTGGTGACGGAATTCTGTTCGGAGTCCCGGATGAGATCACGGGCATGACGAGGAGTCTCGAAATGGTCGAGAGGTAAAGATTCATATATAGGATGATGGTATTTGGACACCGGAAGTGTTCCAGGGGTACCGGGTACGTATCGGGTCACCGGAAGGGGTTCCGGGCAACCCCCGGCAAGCTATATGGGCCTAATGGGCCAAGGGAGGGACATACCAGCCCCAAAAGGGGCTGGTGCGCCCCCTATAGGCCAAATAGGAGGAGAAGGAAAGGAAGGGAAGGGAGAAGGAAAGGGGAGGATTCGGCCTCCCTGTTACCTTCCCGTCCCCCCTCTCTTTCCTTCCCCCCTGATGGATATGGAAGGGGGAGGCCGACTTGGAGGAGGCGCCCAATTAGGATTGCTCCTACTTGGGGCGCCCCTTGCAGCCCCTCTCCCTCTCCCACCTATATATATGTGGGGGGCACCACTAGAACATATAACATTGATTCCTAGCCATGTGCGGCGCCCCCCTCCACAGTTTACGCCTCCGGTCATATTGTCGTAGTCCTTAGGCGAAGCCCTGCGCGGATCACTTCACCATCACCATCACCACACCGTCGTGCTGTCGAAACTCTCATTCGACACTTTGCTGGATCAAGAGTCCGAGGGACGTCATCGAGCTGAATGTGTGTAGAACTCGGAGGTGTCGTACATTCGGTGCTTGATCGGTCAGAACGAGAAGAAGTTTGACTACATCAACCGCGTTGTCAAACGCTTCCGCTTTTGGTCTACGAGGGTATGTGGACACACTCTTCCCCTATCATTGCTATTCATCTCCTAGATAGATCTTGCGTGAGCGTAGGTAATTTTTTGAAATTGCATGCTACATTTCCGAACAAAATTGTAGCGATGGCTCGACAAGTCTAAACCCTAATCTAAGCTAGCTATTTATTAAGGCCGATGGCTGGCTGGCGTCATGGGTCATTGAGCCGTATGGAGACCAGACACTGCATGGCTCGGTTTGTTTTGGTTGAATGTGTTGGACCAGCCTGCAGTATACTAGGACATCAAAAGTCCTTTGACAAAACACGGTTGTTTCCCATGGTCCAAAACTAAATTGTGTATGACTTGTGTCCTTTTCTTCTTGCACGTAGCATGCATGGATGGTATCTTTGGTCTAGTAGAATCCATGCATGCAACAAGTTGTAATCTGCTGGTTTTACTGTAAAATGATCAATACCTTTATTTCTTGGTACAAGTAAATCACAACATGAGTGTAATATCATACTTTTGTCCAAATCATGCTGTCGGCGTTCTGGGAATGGGGGTCCCCAGACTTGCCTGCCTGCGGCCTGCGGCGTGGCTCAAAGGGGGGCCCAGCATGGCCCATCTTCATCAACACAGACCCAAGAACCTCGTGAGGGGCCAAGCCTCGCGGGGCGGACGATACGGAGCTTCCTCAGGCACGGCCTCATCAGGCTGGCTCGTGAGGAGGCGGAGAGATCAAGGCGGGGTACCTCACGAGGTGCCCATGACACAAGCCATGACGACCAAGGGCGCCAGGCGGGTGCCAGCCCGCGCAGTGTCCTCCTTTCCTCTTTGGTGCAAAGGGGGCAAGCGCAGCCGCGGAGTACTGAGGCATCAGGCAAAGGTTGCCATTTCGGTGCAACGAGACCAAGACCAGGAAGACTGCAAGACGGAGGTCATCGTGGAGCCCAAGACGGCGTCACCACCAGAGCTTTGTGCAGGCGAAGACTACTTTTGTCAGGGTAGCGAGTACTAGCTGCCCCCCTTCAAATTAGCCCGCCATTGTTGCCTCCCTTCCCGCTCGATATTTGGGAAGAGGACCAGGGCCTCTATAAATAGGACCAGCCACCCACAGAAGAGAGGGGTTCGGAGGGGTTAAGAAGAGAGAGAGAGAGAGAGGGAGAGAGAGAAGGGTGGCTGAACTGCTCCCAGTAGTTCATCGCCCCAGCCAAGAACAGACCCTCGCGAAGCTGTTCTTCCTTGTATCATTCATCATCATCAGCCCAAGAGGCAATCCACCACACCACACACTGGAGTAGGGTATTACACCACAACGGTGGCACGAACCAGTATAAACCCTGTGTCTCTTCTGTTGTTCTTTCCATAGCTTAGATCTCAGCGAGGCGGAGGGGTGCAGGTAGGTAGGAAGTGAAATCTCCGTGCGCACCCCAGTGTTCTAACCTCAAGGGTCTGCCGGAACCCGAAATCCGACATTTGGCGCGCCAGGTAGGGGAGCACCGGAGTTTTCTCTTACGCCACCGCCACGGCCTGCCTCGAGATGAGTAGCGCGTCGCCCGCTCCGGCCGCTGGCTCCAGCACGGGAGCCAGGGGGCTCCGAGCACTGGCCCCAGCCGTGCAACGGGTACGGTGGCTGGACGAGTCCAAGCCAACGACGCCGCCGCGCTACGGCGGCGCGACAGATCCGCTGACCTTCTTGCTGGCGAGCGAGGAGGCCCTCCTCGAAGCTGGAGGTGACGATAGGGTCATGGCCAACTGGCTCCCCATGGCCCCCACCGGCGCTCCGCGCACATGGCTGCTCCCCCCGCCGGCAGCCTCCGTGGCCTCTTGGGAAGAGCCCCGCGGCCTCTTCCCCGCCCATCGCGCTACACCAACACCCCCGGTCGTCGCGGCCCTCCTGGGCGGCTCGCAGGCGCCACCTACAAGTCACCACGTCAAGCCGTTCATCCACCGGGTCAGTGCCGCTTCCACGCGGCAGGGGGCTCTCCCGGACCGGGCGGCGCCGAAGGCCAGCCTGACCTTCAGCTCGGAGGACCACCCTCCCAACTCAGCCTGTTCGGGTGCGCTCCCCATGCTGTGCACCCCCACCATCTGCCAGGTGGCCGTCACCAGAACTCTCATCAATGGCGGTGTGGGCCTCAGCATGCTCTGAGTCGAGGCCTTCGACCTCCTCCGCATACCCCTGGAACGACTGCAACCCAGCCAGCCCTTCTCAGGCATTGGGGGCGGGTCATCCAGCTCCTTGGGGAAGATCCGGCTCCCAGTAACCTTCGGCACCTACAACAACTTTCGTACGGAGCTGGTCGACTTCGACATCGACCCATCGGCCTCCCCTACAACGCCATCCTCAGCTACCCAGCGCTGGCCCAATTCATGGCCGCGACGCACCCGGCGTACAACCTCATGAAGATGCCCGGGAGCAGCGGTGCCCTCACCGTGCACGGGGACACCGGAGACGTGCTTCGGGTGCTCAAGCTCACCTTCAAGACGGCGGCGTCGGCGCGGCCCGCCGACTTGGAGACCCCCGAGCCCAAGGGGGCTGCACCCGCCAAGAAGAAACAGTTGTTCACCCAGGACAAGGCAGAAACCAAGCGGATACCCGTCGATGAGGACGGGTCCACCAACGCCACTTTCACCATAGGCGCCAACCTCGAACCCAAGCAGGAGGAGGCCCTGGTCGGGTTCCTGCACGCAAACAAGAAGGTATTTGCTTGGGAGCCTGGCCAGTTGGCAGGGATCCCTAGGAGAATAATCGAGCATCACCTCAATGTGTGCCCCAACGTGCGCCCTGTGAAGCAGAAGGCCAGACGGCAGTCCACAGAAAAGCAGACCTTCATCATCCAAGAGACCCGCAAATTAGAAGCTGCTGGGGTCATTCGCGAGGTCCAATACCCGGATTGGTTGGCCAAACCTGTCGTTGTGCCAAAGAAGGGAGGGAAGGAGCGCATGTGTGTCGACTTCACCAACCTCAACAAAGCATGCCCGCAAGATCCGTTCCCGCTTCCCTGCATCGATCAGATCGTTGATTCCACCATGGAATGCGACCTGCTATGCTTCTTGGATGCCTTTTCTAGGTATCACCAGATCAAGATGGCGGTGGAAGACGTCGAAAAGACAGCCTTCCTAACCCCGTGTGGGGTGTACTGCTGAAAGTGCGTTATATCGACTAGAGGGGGGGTGAATAGGCGATTTTTATGAAAGTCTTCAAAACGTGAGAGTTATGAAGACAAACAGTGAAGATTATGCCTATTACTATGCAGCGGAAGTTAGATTACACTAGGCCAGCCGTGGTCATGTATTCAATAGAGTGAAAGCGCAATGACAAACAGCTTCAGTGTAATAAGGATCAGGTAGGAAGAAGTTATGAAGCCAAACAGATCATACATTCATGTTGTGAAGACAAAAGATAAAGCAAGCATGCAATGGCTTCACAATGAATAACTGTAAGTAAAAAGGAAGTGAAGATGAAACTAGTGACACGTTGAAGACAATGATTTGTTGGACCAGTTCCAGTTGCTGTGACAACTGTACGTCTGGTTGGAGCGGCTAGGTATTTAAACCAAAGGACACACAGTCCCGGACACCCAGTCAAGGACACTTAGTCCAAGACACCCAGTCCTCACCGTTTTCTCCTTGAGCTAAGGTCACACAAACCTCGCGCAATCACTCAGGTAAGTCTTCAAGGTAGACTCCCAAACCTTCACAGACTTCGTTCACTGGCAATCCACAATTTCTCTTGGATGCTCAGAACGCGACGCCTAACCGTCTGGAGGATGCACAGTCCTCAAGTGTAATAAGTCTTCAAATCACACAAACACGAAGACTTAAGTGATGCCCAATTTACTCTGGCTCTGGGTGGTTAGGGCTTTTCTCCTCACTAGGAATTTTTCTCTCAAAGGCTTCGAGGTGGGTTGCTCTCAAGCGACAAAAGCTGTGCACTGAAATCTGAGCAGCCAACCGTTTATGGTTGTGGGGGGTGGACTATTTATAGCCACTTGGCAACCCGACCTGATCTGTCCGAAATGACCCTGGGTCGCTAAGGAACTAACACGTGTACCAACGGTCGAATTTTGAACTCACACGGCAACTTTACTTGGGCTACAAGCAAAGCTGACTTGTCTGACTCTGGACAAGATTTTCTCTCAAAGTCTTCGCTCGAAGACATAGGATTTGAATTAGGCATCACTTCAGTCATTCTGACTGGTTCTCTTGGACCCCACTTAACAGTACGGTGATTCCTATGACACAACATAAATGAAATAAAACTACGAAGGTTCTAAGTCTTCGAGTTCCATAAGCTTCATAGGGAGTCTTCTCATGTCATTGTCTTCAATATGAATATCTTCATAAACCACCATTGTCTTCAATGTCTTCGTACATTTTTAGGGGTCATCTCTGGTAATAAAACCGAATCAATGAGGGACTTCTACCTGTGTTTTCCTGCAATTCTCACAAACACGTTAGTCCCTCAACTAGGTTTGTCGTCAATACTCCAAAACCAACTAGGGGTGGCACTAGATGCACTTACAATCTCCCCCTTTTTGGTGATTGATGACAAACTAGTTGAAGTTTTCAACGGGGAACATAATTTGTGAAATAGTAAAGGAATTTGTCTTCATAAGTTGCAAGGGCTCCCCCTGAAGATGTGCATATAAGTAATTTTCCTTTTGAATGCAAATGCACATGGCAGGTTGTACTTGTGGAGATCCACTTTAACTTATGATGACAATCCACTATGCATGTGAAATTATATGAAGATAATGACATGCATAATGGAAAATGGACGTCTGCAGTAAGAGAAGAGTGCGGAATTTATCGTCGCACATGCGGAATTTATCTTCGCATAACGGAGTGACAAATAGGTAGCAGACGGCCATCAAGGCTAAGTGTTACAACTCAAAGAGGCAAATGTAGCAAAAACGGGAGTTGTAAGCACGAAGCAAAATGTAGCAAAATATAAAGGCACCCGCCCAAAGTGACCCGCTTGAAGACTATAAACATCATGCTTCTCCCCCTTTTGTCAGTGATGACCAAAAAGGTTTGAAGACATAGAGTTTTCGACGCGTTCCCAGGCGCAGCAGGATCGATGGAGTGGTTTGGTGGCGGTGCAGATGAGCTTGGTGCAGATTCGACGTGTGTTGAAGCAGGTGGAGATGATGTCGCGTCGTCGTCTTCTTCAATAATCCGGGCAGACACGGTGGCAGCAGAAGAAGAGAATTCTGACTCTTCAAGTGATGGTGTGCTTCGCATCACAGCTCTTCTTGGAGGCATGGAGTCAAATTGGAATCTCTCTCTGAAGCCATCCTCTTGCAGTTCAGCTTCATTGCTCATCATGGTGAGGCCTTTCCAAGTGCGGCGACAGGTCTCGTGTGCGACAAACGCATTCTTGGTTGCCAGATTTCTGATGCGATTGATGTCTTGCATGATGCTTCTCATCTGCCGTTTGAGCCAGTCGTGATGCCTATCTTGCTTTTGGTGAAGAGCCACAAGAAGCTCCCGGTTATTGAGTGCTCGAGCGCGCTTCTTGGGTCTCTTGGCAGCTGTGCTGTCAGTGGCTTCAGTTGATGCAGGGGCACGTGTGGTGCCAGCCATTGGATACACTCGGGAGAGAGCTTCAACACCTTCAATATTTTGAGTGAAGCTCTGGTGTTCTGCATTTTGAAGACTTAATGGTTGCTTGCCAGGCTCTGGACATATTGCTTCAGCAGATGTGTCCACATCTGGCAAAAATATCCTATGGTTGCGGGCTGAGGGTTGATAGGAGATTGCAGAGTGAAGCTTAATCAGCCTCATAACCCAAGGAGCATAGAACTTTAATCCAAACAGTTCTGAGGCAGACGCTGCAAAGTGACGGATGAAGAGGTCCTGTGCATTGAAGCATTTGCCATGAAGAATGCAGAAGATGAGAGTCTTCATTGCACCATCAATTGTTGCATATCGAGAGTGTCCCTTTACAGGCCATAGAGTCCGCCTTATGATGTGATATATTCTTCTGGGCAGGTACTCTAAGTCTTCAACGAAGAACCTAGTTGGATAGGGTGCATTAGGAGGCAGTGGCTTCATTATTGAGAGCATCTGACTCATATCTGGCTCAGGACGCTGAAATATGCTCTCAATTGCTTCAGCATGGAGTTGGCACCCTTCTTCAAAGAATTCGCCAGGAGTGGGAAGGCCGGTAAGCTTAATTAGGTCAAAAGCATTGGCTTCATGATGGATATTTCCTGTCATCCACTCCAGAATCCATGTCTTCAGATCTCTGTTATAGCCTTTGATATGCAAAGTGGCATATAACTGGAGCAGAAGCTCTTTGTTCCAGTGCTCTTCATCAGTGATAAATGGCAGCAAACCCACTTGCTTGAAGCAATCCAGTGCTTCTTCCAGACCAGGAAGACCAGCAACAGCTTCAACCTCAAGGCGCTTGTGAGGAAAGATGCAGCCTTGGTTGTATAGGATGCATGAATAATAGCTGCGCTGTTGATGGCTCCAGAACCTATCTGATACAATCCGTTCCCTTGAATAAGGGTTCTTGGAGCGGTCGAAAAACGTGTTATCTGCCCTGAAGCCGTTGATGTTGAAGGAACCAGGAGTTGATGCAGGACCTGGGAACCTTGGCAGTCGTGGGATCGGCTTCTGGACCTGGGGTCTGTACGCAATATGATAGTTGAATTGTGGTCCGGCAGCAGACTCAGGCACAGAATGTTCAGGAGCAGTAGCTTCATTGTCTTCTGAAGCTATTGTTGGGTTGGGCTCCACATTTGCTTCGGCGTTGTTTGTGGCAGCCTCAACATTTGCAGACTCAGGCACGTCCTCCTGGAGAACTGCTTCTTGTTGGTGTGGGGGAGTTGGAGCTTGTGGTATCTCTGCATGCTCTTCGGCTGATGCAGCCGGAATGTCGTCAGCAGCCTGAGCCCTTGGCCCTTTGCGAAGCCTATGGAATGTAGGCGCCGGTGGAGTTGTAGTGGGTTGGGGCTCATCTTCCTCCTGTGGGCGATCTGCCCACGATGCATCTTGTGTGATTGGCGTCAATGGACGACCAATACTGATCAGTTCGCTTGTCTCAAGCTGAGGAAGGGATGCATCACCTTGCACATTGTCTTGGAGACCAATGTCTTCAGCAGCGTTGGGTTCGTCTGCTGGAATGTCTTCAGCGTTGGGTTCATGCACAGTCAACTGACGATCAGCATCAGGATAGCGGACGGAGAGGGGTTCAACTATCAAGGGCTCTGTGGGAGCAGCCCGAGATTTCTTGGTCTTGCGCTTCTTGATGATTGGTTCAGAAGGAGAGGCTTCAGAATGTTTTCTCTTCTTAGCTTCAGCCTCTACAGTCCGTGTCTTCTTGTGCTGTGAGGCGGTTGATCGACTCTTTGGCTTCGAGCCAGTCGTTGCAGCGGGGAAGACAATCGGAGCAGTTTCTGACCTTGGCGCTTCAGGTTCAGCCATAGCAGCCTTCTTTTTCTTCTTCACGGCCATCCTGGGGTCAATGCCGGGACGCCCAAGTGCCTTGCTTTTCTCTGCCTCATTGTAGGCCTGCACGCAGCGATCAGCCAAAGTCTTCATGCGTTCTCGCGAGCCTTGAGCTTCGGCACGCGTCTTCAGGAAGTTCTCTTTCAGCTCGTGCAACATGATCTTGAAGTTTCTCACTTCTTGCACACTGAGCTTGGCCACGTGCTTCTTGAACTGATCCTTTTCATAATCAATTTTCTGCTTCAGTTCTACAATGCGCTGGACTATTGCAAGTTCTGAAGCAATTGCGCCTTGAAAAGCAACGCTGAGGCCTATGGGCAGCTGCAGATCGTTGAAGCTGATGTCCGGTGAGGCAAACCATTCATCGATGAAGTTGTGGATGATGGCGACATCAAACAGAGGCAGATTGTTGAAGATTTCAGCCTCCTCCTTGCTCTTGATGAGCTGCTCAAGAGCATCATCTCCAAGATCTTCATCACTTGAGAGATCAATGGCTTCGCAGCGCAGAATGTCAGCAGCTGTGAGCTCTTTGCCTGTGTGTGGCTGAGGCTTCTTGGCTTCTTGGGGCTTGGACACTCGTCATAAGCCTTCTGACTGCACACTGGCTTTAGGAGGTGCAGTTGCTAAAGGCTTCACTCTTGCGATCTTGGGAGAAGCAGCTGGCTTTGAAGCTTTTGGCTTCTTCTTCTTCGGCTTCGGCGCAGCAGGGGCATCATCTGACTCAGTATCTGCTGGAGGGTCATTCACAGCAGTCCCTTGGACTAGGATGCGAGTGATGAGGCCTGCAAGATTGGCATACGGCCCGATGATATTGGGATCGGCGTCGCGTGTGCCATCTGCCCTTGGTGAGGAGGGACCAGGGTTGAAGTCAAGCCCAAATTTCTTCTTATTTATCTTCGCTGATTGTTGTGCAAACTGAAAGTTGCGCTTGAAGAGATTATCATCGCGGCACCAGAGAAGTGATGACGGATGTGCTTCAGCTGGCTGTGGTCCTCTCACCATGCATGGATAGAAGCCTTGAGCAATGGCTTCGACTCTGGACCTGGATACGAGATTTTTGTATAGTACGTCTCCCCATGGTCTCTTGATGGCGCACTTCTCCGCATATTCCTGAGTGACGAAGCGGTAGTGGAACCATTGCTCTGCCCGATATCTTTGAATCCATTGGATTCGTGTCTTGCGCTGACCATAGATTTCTTCAGGATCAGTTTTGTACATCTCTGCCAATTCATCAGGCAGATCTTTGGACGTTTCACCACGTCGCTGTCTGCCTCCCTTCCTTGCTGCTGTTTCTGAAGCCATGAATAACTTGGAAGGCTTCAAGATGTTCAAAGGCTTCAAAGGCTTCCTTTTGCAAGAACTGGCTTCAGGAGAGTTGATGTGATGCTGCAAGTACTCTGCAAATGAATGCAGACTATGAGAACCAAAGGATTCTCCCACGGACATGTACCTGTGACAGCATTAAGGTGCGAGGGAAGGGGAAGAGGTCATATGCATTCTTAGAAGATTTTGAAGATAAATCGGTTTAGAAGCCATAGACCTCATTGTGCAAAGACATTCACTCACAGATAAGAAGTTGGTTCCAGATTTGTACGAACCCACAGATCAGTACAAGTGAGGAATCTAACTACCTTATGAAGCACAAGTGAATATACTAGGCATGTCAAGAGATGTAGCGAGATAACTAACTGATGTGAAGAGAAACTCCTTATGGCAGAAAGTGACTGAACTATGGGATCAAAAGAGGCTGTAAAAAGAGGTTTTATTTACCACACTTGGAACTGCTAGACGAAGTGAGAGTTGAGGTCGAGCAGTTCGATCCTCCGTGCCCTAACTTGGCGACGGAAGACACCTATGGCGACGGCGGAGAGAGCGATGTCCGCTGTCGGCGTGAAAACGGCGTCGGAGAGGTTGCGGCAGTGAAGCGCTTCGTCGCCAGCGTCGTCGAGTGCTAGAGGTGGCGCTAGGGTTCGTGCGAGGGTGGAAGAAGGAGATAATGACCGCAGTGAATCGTGTATTTATAGGGATAGAGGCGGCACTGCGCTATTACGCAGGTACCCCTGGCGGTTCGCATTTGAGGCACGCGTGGCCAGTTAGAGGAAGATTGGGATTTGTTCCACGTCCCACGCACGCCTAAATTGTCGGGCAGTCATTCTTGCTTCTCCGGATCTTATGTGGAGGAATGAGCATTAAAAACGGACTTTTATGGTTGTGACTATGTCTTCAGCTGACAAGGACACAGTGAAGACATTTGACAGTTTCAACAGAATGCATATGACTTGGAGAGATAGAGTTTGAGATAGAAAGCATAGAGAGGTTAGGGTCCGATCACATTCACTTAGTTCAAAAGATTCAACTAAGAAGACATAACTATAAGTGAATGCTGTAGAGGACAGAACATCAGTACATACATATCCAGATAATCAACGCAGTGAAGATAATCATGAAGACATATTGAGAATGAAGCCAAACCACATGTGAAGACATTGAGAGGTAACGCCATGAGAGAAACACTTCAAAATGGAACGTTTGGTGGTGGCGTTACCCACCGTATAGGAAGTATTAGACCCAGACACGGCGCACAATTATCGTGGCGCTCCGAAGTCAAATTCCACATTAATGTATTCACACTTAGAATGTATGTCCTCATTGTTTGAAGATATACGCTACTTCGTGTGTTGCACATCTAAGTCATCAATATGCTTAAGTGTTAGGATGTGTGCCTGATCACAGGACATTTGAGGATTCCAAGATATTTAGCTCACACCGTAACTTGCAAAATCTCTTCTCATCTAAGGGCTTTGTGAAGATATCTGCCAACTGCTCTTCAGTGTTGACGTGTATGATATCAATGGCTTCCTTCACAACATGATCTCTGAGAAAGTGATGACGAATTTCAATGTGCTTTTTCTTCGAGTGCTGAACTGGGTTGTTGGCAATCTTGATGGCGCTGTCGTTGTCGTAGTAAAGTGGCACTTGCTTCAGATGAATGCCATAATCCTTGAGTGTTTGCTTCATCCACAGAAGCTGAGTGCAGCAAGATCCAGCAGCAATGTATTCAGATTCAGCAGTGGAGAGTGATACACAGTTCTGCTTCTTTGAAGACCAACATACAAGTGATTGTCCCAGAAAGTGACATGTGCCTGATGTAGACTTGCGATCAACCTTGTCACCAGCATAATCAGCATCCGAATATCCAACCAAATCAAACTCTGAGCCCTTTGGATACCATAATCCTAGAGTTGGGGTGTGAGCCAAATATCGAAGAATTCGCTTCACAGCTAAGTGATGCGACTCCTTTGGTGTCGCTTGAAATCGAGCACACATGCAAACACTAAGCATGATATCTGGCCTAGATGCACATAAATAAAGCAAAGACCCAATCATGGAGCGGTATACCTTTTGATCGAACTCTTTACCATTATCGTCAGAACCCAGATGATGCTTGGCTGGCATTGGTGTTGTGAAGCCTTTGCAGTCTTGCATACCGAACTTCTTCAGGCACTCTTTAAGATATTTCTCTTGAGATATGAAGATGCCGTTGCGTTGTTGCCGTATTTGAAGACCGAGGAAGAACTTCAGCTCCCCCATCATGGACATCTGATATTGCTCTTGCATCATATATCCAAACTCTTCACTATACTTCTGATTGGTGCAGCCGAAGATAATGTCATCCACATATATTTGGCACACAAACAGTTCACCATCATATGTCTTCGTGAAAAGAGTGGGATCCAGGGAACCAGGTATGAAGCCTTTGCTTTTCAGAAAGTACTTGAGTGTATCATACCAGGCCCTAGGGGCTTGTTTGAGGCCATACAGTGCCTTGTTGAGCTTGTATACCATATCAGGATGTTTTGGATTTTCAAAGCCAGGTGGTTGTGCAACATACACTTCTG